>NC_053112.1:15647569-15707569 GCF_010015445.1 Perca fluviatilis
AAAAGCGCCATTTCAATTGCTTGTTTATAATAATACAGAATAATCTATGCAATAATCTATACAATAATATCTGAAATGCGTCAGCATCCCATGTAAAAAGCTGAAACAAACAAATATTTGGCATTTTTTTTCTTGATAAATGACAAACTATTAACCATTCATTTTCTTTCAAGTGAGTCAGCAATTAATCGTTTCAGAAATGCCTTTGGGTGTTAGAGTGGAAAATTAAAGTATGAGCTTAACAGTGACCGCCCACATATTGACCGGCTCTGGTTCAGGAAGTGATTTTGCCCGTTTAATTGCTTCACTGCTATTTCAGATATATAAGATTAGCTCAGGTAATTGAGCCCGTTTACATGTACGTCATCATTTCATTTAAGTGCCTAATGTGGCTGTAGGAAATAAGCCATAGTGACTACATGGCAATCTTTTCAGAAATGAGTTACTATACACCACAGAGGAATGTGTATACCCATACTAAACATTGTCATTATTAGACCATGTTTTGTACATGACTCTGACATCACCTTCCACATAAAAACTTGTACATCATACTACAAATATTTTTTTTTTTTTTTTTTTTTTTTTTTTTTTTTTTTTTTCAAAATTTGTTTTTTGGCTCATGGGTCACATTAGAGCTAGCAAAAACCCCAACAGACAGTGATCAACAAGAAAAGAGGAATCAGAGACAGAACGTAGGTTACAGATTGTCCACATTAAGAAAAGTGATTTGCAATTTTTCCGCTTACACAAAAAAAACTGCAAACGGAGACCTGCTAAAACTACCAGAGTGGAGTGATAGAAAAAGGTAAAGCTGAACTAAAAAGGAGGATAAGAGACATCCAAGCAATGATGAAAAGGGTAAAGGCTGAGAGCAGGTGTCCACATACTGTCTAGATGGTAGGGCTGTCTAAATTGACATTTAAATGTTCCTTCTAAAAAAAAAAACACATAGGTTTGAATATATTGGAATATCAATTTCTGTGCAATATGTCCATATGAGGGCAAACCCATACAGCGGGAGACATAACTTCTTGTGTAGGTTTATTCATTTCAACATAAAAATGGCAGACAGGGAGTTCAGACAGGGAGCTGAGCGTTTAGGGAGCAGCAGTCCAGGCCCATGCAAGAATACGGCAGACGGCCGTGGTAGTGCTGCTTTTTTTTCTTTTTACACTTGAATATTCATTTTCATATTCCAACATCTGTTTGTTTGTTTTTTTATTCCAATATGTATTCAAATTTAGAATCTTCGTTGACAGCCCTACTAGACAGTGCTTTCTACAGCGCAGGAGATACCCATACCCACAAGTATCTAATGCGCACGCACACACACACACACACAAACACACACACACACACACACACACACACACACACACACACACACTTGAACTCATACTGTATACACATGTTGCAATGTTAAAATCTGATATGAAGCCAGATGGTCTATCTGAATTAAAGCACCCACAGTGGCATGTAGTAGTAATGATCTAAACTGGGAATAAGCAGATCAATTCCCCTGAGCGAGGAATAAAATACTCCCTCAAGAATAGAGGAACACATGAAGTCTGGTGGTTCCAAAACAGTAAGCGTGACCGAGGGATATTCAAATATTATCAGGAAGTATGTACAAAGTGCATGTTTTCAAGGGTGTGCATGTGGTTGCGTTTAGAGCTAGCTAGATGAACAACCAGGCTTAGCTGCCCTCATTCCTTCATCCGCTCAAATCTCTTCCTACTTCTCTCTCACCATCTCCTCTTTTAGTCTCATCTTCAAACCTGACTTATTACCCCCAAATCCTTGCCTTGGCCTCTTACAGTAAATAAAAGCCATGGCTCCTACCACTCTACTGCTGCTCTTTCTGTGCTTCCATGTTTTCTTTTCAGGCTACATGTCACGCACCTCTCTCTGCCTGTACAACAGGGGGGACATTAGTTTGCAAATAGAACACAAAAATTGAAAAGCAGTGGAAACAGAAGTCCCAACTAATATCAAAACAGAGCTTTTTTACATAACTTTGTACGTCTAGTGTAAAAATAGGGTAGTCAGATGTGCCGGCAAAATCTATTACTTAAGTACTTTTGCATAGCATGCTGATACCAATTGTGTGTGTGTGTTGTGCAGACAAACTCCAAAAGTACAAGGAAGAAGATGATCAGAAGTTATTCTGATCATCAACACAGCCATAGCTTTTCTGTTTTTATCCACCCATGGTATTTTGTGTGTGTGTGTGTGTGTGTGTGTGTGTGTGTGTGTGTGTGTGTGTGTGTGTGTGTGTGTGTGTGTGTGTGTGTGTGTGTGTGTGTGTGTGTGTGTGTGTGTGTGTGTGTGTGCCTCAGTGATCAGGTCTAAAGCTGTGTGTAGGAGATAAAGGAAGTCATTAGTGAATTCTGCCTCTTAAGACCCCCTAATACCTTGGATGGGACCCTGGCCAGAGGTTAGGCTGCGTGTGTGTGTGTGTGTGTGTGTGTGTGTGTGTGTGTGTGTGTGTGTGTGTGTGTGTGTGTGTGTGTGTGTGTGCGTGCGAGCATGTGCCACTGTAATCCCACTCCTTTGCCAGGGAGAACACCAAAAACTGTACACATCAGTAGTTGCTATAACTCAAACTAACTTCAGCAACTTTTGAGTCAATGCTGCAACAAGCCTTGTCTGAAATAAATTGAAATGAATGCCCTGTATCACTGGATGATTGGAAAACCTATTGCACGGATATAATATTTCAACTGTCTGCATTAATATCATACAAGCTGCTGTATGTTAGAAGGTTTCGAGATTCACATTTCAGCCCAGTTCGGAGCAATAGTAAGAAGAATGATGGAGACAGTAAAAGTAATGGGGATGGGGGGGTTATGGGCTCGTAATGTATCAGAGGACTTTTTGATCAGCGTTTAGTAGGCTTAACAGAGCTCTAGATCAATATAACTGCTAATAGATGCATTGATCTGCATCTGCTACTGCCTGCCCCACATTCTGACTGGCACAAACACAGACACACAAATCCACATACTTACAAACACATCACCAGAAGCACTCGCATATGCACACTAACAAAAAGCATAAAAGCAGTAACAATATTCACTGATAACAATGGTTATGGGAATGTGACAGTCAATCAGCTGCATGGGGTAATACACAGAAAATCCTTGACTTTAAAACACACACACACACACACACACACACACACACACACACACACACACACACACACACACACACACCCACATGACTATCTATACTGCCAATTAGTCTCCCAATAAAACCGTTCACAACCAGAGAGCGAACCATAAAGTACAGTGTTATAGCTAATGAACTCTACAACTCAGATATGCAGATAAATGCACACACACACATGCACACAAATACACATATGTAGATATAACACACACAAGCAGACATGCACGGTAGAAATATGCCAAGCATTTGCAGCTAGAGATGTAAACAAATATATCCACTATACACACACACACACACACACACACACACACACACACACACACACACACATACTCGTCTAGTTCAGCAGAAATGTGCAGGACTCTTACTAAAGAACAAACAAATGCTGCCTGGTTTGAATAAACAAATTAAAATGATAGCAGGTTGAACTGGGAGTAAATACAACACTTAGCTAATTACTCGCTCTCCGTCTGACATTAGCTACAGTAAGCCCTCACTGACATAAAAAACTAGATAGACGCACAGACACATTGGATAAAAAGTATCCCTTAAAGGCACAAGAATGAGGTAAAACTAAAACAAATGATGCAAGGAGACTTGCAACTGCAAACATTCATTTCCTAACTCTACACAGAGGTTCATGAAGAACAAGAGAGAGAGACTGTCTTTTTATGGTTTTATTAGAATATACTTTTTTCATATTGCTTTTTTTTTTTAAACTTTTGTTTTTATATTTGCCATACGAATAAATTTATAAAATGATATAAACCCATGCTAATATTGTGTTAATGTACATATAGCTGTTTATTGTGTTTTGTCTGATGCTTTGGCAACATTGTTATTGAAACTTTCATGCCAATAAAGCCCCTTGAATTGAATTGAACTGAATTGAGAGAGAGAGAGAGAGAGAGAGAGAGAGAGAGAGAGAGAGAGAGAGAGAGAGAGAGAGAGAGAAAGAGAGACTTAACCTTGGCACTTGCCGTTAACAGAAAAGTCTTGTATATACCTGACTTCCGTCTGAGGCAGATTTTTTTTCTTCTAGGTCTAGGGTATTAAAACAGGCTGAATACAAATACAAACAACACACACGCAGAAGTGCACATGCATGCACACCTCACACACAGTCAAGAAATAGTTCACAATCACATATCTCTCTACTGATTTGATGCAGAGAAAAAGCAATTTATTAAGCTGCCTCTTAGGAGCTGGACTCAAGCTAAACTGCAACACTGGCCTACTTACACACACACACACACACACAGACACACACACACACACACACACACACACACACACACACACACACAGAGGAGATAGAGTTCCTATCTTCTTACCAATACACTTATTCACACTTTCATACAAATACAGATTCGAATAACGCTTAAGGAGCTCCCAGAAGAGCTTCATCAGTAATCTGGCGAATATAGCAACTAATGGAACATGCAGTCCATTATAATTTGATGTGACCCAAACTGACACAAACCACCAATCCTGGTCCCCACACACACCAACAAGCTGGTCCAAGGGTGGCTCTGTTGCTATACCGACAAGTAGAGGCAGCCAACTGTTCATGGCATTAAACTTTGTGATGAAGTGATGAAGGGAAACAAGCAGAGGAGAGGAGTCGGAAATTAGCCTGGTTCTAATGAAGGCAAGGTGTGCGTCTCCGTTCTGCACCAATATGTTAATTTAAGGCATTAAATTGAGAGCTAGAGAAAGGATGAGGTGTGTGAATGTGTTTGGGTGTCTGTGTGTGTGTGTGTGTGTGTGTATTTGTGAAGGTGAAAATGTGTGAGAAAGGAGTGAGAAGGAAAGCCAGATTGCAATGAAAGCAGTCAAGCAATGAGACAAAACCCCAAATCTGGTCTGATCCTCCTATATTAGCCTGAAATACTGCAATACACTCATTAAGAGACACAGATGCACACATAAATAACACAGACACGTTTTATTAACACTCTTGTAGACAGGGTGCACTAATATGATATTGGATTCATTAGTTCAGTCATGCAACCTGCACAAAACCCTGTATAATTAACATCTGACACACACAAGTTACCAAAAAATACATACATGCACACGCATGCATACATACATTTTTACTAAACATAAATATGTGCAGACACACACACACACACGCGCGCATACACTGACACAGAGCAGCTCCTAATTCCATTCCACTAATACAGTCTCAGTATTTACAACCTGCTTGAAAAAAACATGTTCCTGCTTAATTAGATTAAACAAGAGTGTGTGAGTGTGTGTGTTTGTGTGTGTGTGTGTGTGTGTGTGTGCCTGCGTGCCTGCGTGCATGCGTGCGTGTGTGTGTGTGTGTGTGTGTGTGCGTGTGTGTGTGCGTGTGTGCGTGTGTGTGCGCGCTTGTTTACATGCGTGGAACAACAGGTGAGGCAGGAAGACAGCACTAGACAGCATAAAGAGAGAGGGGGACAGACGGAGAGAGGAGAGGGAGAGGAGGAAAGAGGGAGAGACTAGACCTTCATTCTCTATTCAGGGAGGTGGTGTAGATCGTTAGCTAAATAAATTAGAGCCTTGCGGCTGTGGATATCACACTGCCATATGTCAGGGAGAGAGAGAGAGAGGGAGAAAAAGAGAGCGAGGAGGAAGACAGAAAAGACTGGTGGAGAGGAAGAGAAAAAATCTGTTTGCTGCAGTAACTGTGAATAAATACATACAAGTGGAAACAGGAACCAAACTGGCCTCAGCTAAGAGAAGATGATGGAGAAGAAGGGTAAAGGGTGACGAGAGGAGAGGACAGGGGCTAATCCAGTAGAGTTGAAGTAAGACCAGCGTTAAGCACATATGAGCCTGTAGTCTGCCCTGGGCGCACTACACACACACACACACACACACACACACACACACACACACACACACACACACACAGATAGGGAGTGAGAGAGAGTTTAATAAATCAGCATAAAGCATTTGCGTTAGTATAAGGGAGAGAAAATGGTTGAGGCGTTGGATGGCCTTGTCATTGACTTAGCTAAGTAGATGACAAACTTAGCTATTGAAACTACAGAACCTTGAAACCCTAAACAGTCGACCAGCCTTTAACCAACTGCTGTCACAAACTTCAAAAACCTTTTTACCACTTAAACAATAATGGCAGACATTTCATTCATTTCAGTCGTGATACTGTCCGCCTTGTTTGAGCGGAGTTGGGAATTTGCCCTCCGTAGGTGGCAATAACATAATTATGGTGGTGGCCCCTACAAATAAGTAAGGTACCTGTGCACTTAGTTGGTTTGTTTTAGGGAAGCACTGTGTTATAAGTCAATCTTCAAGTCCACAAAAGTTGAAGTGTGAACCACAGCCAAGAGCATCTAGTTTTAGAACGTGTGTGCATTTGTTTTGCTGTGGAAAGGGTGCTCTACCAAGCACAGGTCAACGAAATGGAAAAGGAAATGGAAGATACAAGGTTGTCACAGCGCGTTTCCACAACACAACGGTTCACTGTGTGCACCGCCATGCTGCTGTGACGTCAGGTGCGCCGTGCCAATGGGCCAGGCCAGAGAAACCTTATTTTTTAATGCAAAATATAACACCAAATATCCATTGTGCTTCCCCTATATTCATTCTGTGCACCGCTATGAACTGCAGCAACACACTACTGTGAGTACATGACGATGCAACTGTCTGTGGTTAGTTCCCAGTCTATGGTTTGGTTATTTCACGTCTGTAACAGAGGGACAGTTGAGTGTGTTAGCTAAACTGCTTTAGGTAGCCTTTTGGTTAGCTAAGCTAGACCAGAGACTATTCAGTTAAAACCATAAACTGTATGGTTAAAAACAGATCGGTAATATTGTTTAGCCCTCATTGTTCTGAATGAAGTTTGCTGAAAATGATGTGATGTAAGCATTTGATGTGGTGTGAGCCCTGCGCCACACTCCGTTTGCTCGCGAGGAAATAACGGAGTAACAGGCGAACCAGCTTTAAAAGTGACGTAAGAAAGCTCTATTGTCAATAAAGATTTTATTTTTCAACGACAGGTTCAACGAGGGCACGGTTTACACACAGCGCAGGAGGCTAGCAGAGAGAGAGGGCGACTCAGCAGTCTGCTTACTTGTTGCTCTCTCTACCAATATTAGCTGCTCCGTTTTAACAATGTTAGGCTACAAAAAAACGTGCATGCAGGCTGCAATTCAACCGCTGTGTTTTGTCGGGATTAAGCTATGAGCAGAGGTAAGATGCTAGCCGCTAGGCTAATTCATGCAGTGTAAAGTGCAATGGTAAAACACTGCAGGGCTATGCCGTCCATCTCAGCTGAGAACGGAGAAATGTCTGGCTGAGTACTTTCCTTCCCTGTGTATTATATATTCAATTAAACGTTATCCTAACCCTAGAAATAATTAACAATAAGTGGACACACGCAAAAAAAAGCCACCATATGTTCAATGGACTGCCCATCCTAATGCAGTGATGGCGTCATTGTGGGATTGCAGTGTTGCGGTTATCGTCATAGCCCTGATTACTATGCACACAAATTCATCCGCAGCGGGTTTTTAGTTGAGGTTACAGCAGCTCTATCCTCTGGCTCTTACCTCGACTTCCCTTATTTTCTTTATGTGTCCGTATTAAATACAAGGACACCACAATCAGGCAGATATGCATACACAGAGGCTCGCAGACACACACGGCAGCGCGGCATCTAGAGAGGATTAAACAGCTTAGACATTGATTAGACACACCTGAACCCAGGAGGAAAGGATCAACAGCAGAGGAGGCGGTAGAACGGGGAGGCAGGGGGCGGTGGATGGGGCGGGAGTGTGTGGGGTGTCTAAAAGCATGTTGGGAGAAGATAGAACAGATGAATGGTTGGGGGATTGGGAGTAGAAAATATCACACGGACAGAACCAGGATGTAAATGTCTTAAAACATGTCCTCGGATGGATTGAGTGGCAAAGGGAGATGGATGGAGGGGAAAGGAGTGAAAACGCTGTCTGCACACACTGCCAGAGAGGTTTTAACACTCCTGTTTGTGGCCAAGGTGTGAAGACACCCACTCGCATACATACATATATATATATTTCCCTCTCCCCATACATACAAACACACACGCGCACTCAACAGGCACTCACAAGCATTACCTCAGAATAGACTTTTTCTACAACAATCAAAGTTCTACCCACAACCATACGTACATGAAAAGACCAGAATAGAGCCTGGAGTCAATGATGCATATCCGTGTCTATTTATAAAGTCCTGCAGCCTACACTGGATCGCAACACAAAGCAGCATTTCCCCTCTGCTTTTAGCTCTCTTGACTCTTCTATCACCGCCTTCCTCCTCCATGAAAAGAGGAAAAACTTTTGACTTTAAATGATACCCACTTTCTTCTTTCTCTTTCCATGAAAACATGTTGTGGAAGTACAACTTCCCATAAGACCAGAGGGGGATTTAAAAAAGTCAAATAGAGCAACGAAAACGGCAGAGTTTCAATTTGTGTGTATGGATAACAGGCAACACTTTCATTTGCAGGCTCATTTCATGCTCCTTTCCACAAATTTGGTGCAAAAAATCCCCAGAAATGATTGCCTTCCTATTAGGGACTTACTAGCCTGGGAAGGAAAGTTCTATGTAATAATATGTATTATTCCGTTTCTACTCAGACAAACAAAGCAAAGTTTTATTTGAGTTTCTTCGCTTGTTTTCTACTTCCCCTTCTACTTGTTTGAAAAGTGGAGAGCAGAAATTATCCACAGTTTCAGTTAAGGCTGGGCAATATATCGATATTATATCGATATCGTGATACGAGACTAGGTATCATCTTAGATTTTGGATATCGTAATATCGTGATTTGACGTAAGTGTTGTCTTTTCCTGGTTTTAAAGGCTACATTACAGTAAAGGGATGCACTTTTCTGAACCTACCAGACTGTTCTAGCTGTTCTATTATTTGCCTTTTCCCCCACTTAGACATTATATCCACATTACTGATGATTATTTATCTAAAATCTAAGTGTTAAGATATTTTGTTAAAGCCCCAACTGTCAACCCTACAATATCACCGCAATATCGATATCGAGGTATTTGGTCAAGAATATCGTGATATCCGATTTTCTCCCTATCGCCCAGCCCTAGTTTCAGTCTCCGTAAACACTTGATGTATGCACAACCTGTCCTGACACACACACACACACACACACACACACACACACACACACACACACAGGTAGTACACACGTCGACACAGACAGCAGTATAATATTAAGGTTAGGTAGCCATAAAAAAGACATAAATGGGCCTAAATGAATTAGTTCATGAGTAATTTGTTTACTTTTAAAAAGCTCCAACTGTGAGCAGCTGGTAAACACTGCGAAGGCTCTGAGAGCAGATGTACTAAAGGGACAAGCATAAACATTTATTCACTTCAAGTATAATCACACATACATACAGTACAGAGACAAACGCACACACATGCATGCTACCGTGACCCAATTTGTTTATACATACAGTATCTACGGTTGGTCGCCTCCAAGGCCCCCATCGTGCTTTTAACTCTTTATCACAGAGAGGAAAATGATGGCTAATGAATTTATAATCTGATTATATAACTACTGCTGCTAATATAACAGTGTCTCTCTCTCTCTCTCCCTCTCTCTCTCTCTCTGCCTTTCTCAGAGATGATCAGTGATGGATGTCTTTAAAAGGAAGTATAAAACCAAAAGCAATGGGTGGAACGAACTGTGAGATTAAACTAACCCTCCTCAACGACTTTCTCTCTCCCCGTCCTGAACTCTCTCCCCCCCCTCCTCTCTAAATTATCTGAGAGCTGTAATTAAAAAGGGCACTTTAGTTCCTGCATGGTGCTAACAAGCAGACCAAAACACACATTGGAGATTGTTGAAGCTCAACTAATCATCTGAGTCTATGCCATAAGTAGTGGTACTGTATGAAAAAATTCTAGGTTTCTGAATTAGTGTAAGTATATATACAAGTACGGTCATTTACTGTAGTGTGTGTGTGTCTCAATATAATCTCAATATTGTGATTCTCAGCCTTAACTCTATACTCTAATGAACACAATCCTGTCTGTATGTAAGAGCCAATGAATCCAAACATATACACAAAAAAAGATGTAAGATGTAAACTTCACAGTGGTGGTGATCCAGGGCAGAAAAAAATCACCGTGGTCCCTCATTTAAGAAACGACTCTGAGCTGATTTTGTAGTGCACACAAAGTCAGATTTACTGTCATCTTCTACCATCAAATTTACACTTTAACGGAAATCCTCGTAAAACCTGTTTATTCACCAACAGATAACGCTCTTGATGATTTTAGATTATCATATGATTATCTAGTATAGTCTAATCAGAAAACCAGTTCCTTGAGTTAAGACTGTGTCTGACATCAAGGAAAACGTTCAGCCCTGCAAGATAACTAGATGCAGCTTCATCCTCCTTACCTGCAAGTCAATTACTTATCAGTCGGCAAACCATGCCATGCTGATCCACCCAAACAAACGACCCAGGTTCAAACAACCGGTAAAGCTCCTAGGACAAAGACATTGTGGCTTATTTTGCCCATAATGTTGCATGTCTTGTGACTCTGGGGTGGTGGAAAATCTTATGTATCGAGATTTTTTGGGTGACAATTTTAAAATCGATTCTTTTCCCCAGAATCAATATTTTTTATTTCTTTTATTTTTTTTTTACCAATGATTCACCTACATATTTTCTGTTTATACGGTACCGCAGACCACCATCTAAACAGAGCTAAAGCAGAAAATGTTATGTCTTACTTTACAAATGAAATAAATGTCAGACTGAAATGTCTCATAATATATTGTCTGTAGAAGTGTATTATTAAACTTTTGTTTCTGTTAAAGAAGGAAAAGAAAATCTCAATACTCAATACTATCGAATCGCAAAATACTTCAAAAAGCAATAAAAATAGAATCGGCACCCATGTACTGTGTAAGTAACCCTAACCCTAAGACAAATCGGGGCAAAAGCATATTGTCCCGGGCCTAGTTTGTAACACCTGCATGGATGTGCCAGTATAACCCCATCATCATAACTAGGGGTGTAACGGATCACAAAACTTTCGGATCAGATCGCGGTTTTGAGGCACGGATTGGATACATTTTCGGTTCAGCACAAAAAGAAAAGGGAATTTAAATGATTTATTAAAAATGTAATAACATTAACATTCAACAATTGTTACTTCTTTCCCCAGTAAATTGAGGTTAAATGACAAAAACAGATGAGAAAAGGGTATTTTACGATAACTATGAATGCACCACGAGGTTGACGACACAGTGACCAAGTGCTAGTTTGTGTCTTTTAGCTCTTAGCTTTAGCGGCAGACTGTTGTACGTCCCGGTGTTGGAATCCTCTACATTGAAATACAGACACACTTTACACCGTTTACACTTTAGCTGTTTAATCCCGCTACTAGCTAACGGGAGGCTAACGTTATCCAGTGTTAACTTTAGTGTTTACTAGTGTGACATGCAGCGATGCTTCTGTTGCCTGTAATGTCGCAGGGCTCCAGACTGCGACCAAATGGTCGCATTTTGCGACCAAAATTCAGTCGCACATGTGCGACTGAATTTTACATCCAGTCGCACATGTGCGACCAGTAAATTTGCCCCCTTTTTTTGCACGTTAAACGTTGAAATTTTGGTACCTGAGAGCGCGTACCTGAAAATTGACAGAGAGCGGTGCTCTGACACACACACTCGCACACACGCAGAGCTGCAGACGACGCAAACTACATCGGCTCTGCAGTTTTGTTGAAGTCACAGTGAGTCATGGAAATGCCGATAAAGTGGTTTCAAGTGTGGTTACAGTTTTTCATAAGTTCACGCAGACAGCGTTTGCTGCGATACGATATTAATGGCGAGCCGAAAGCGGTCGCGGTGCTGGTGACGTTACATTACACTTCCTCGGAGACAAGCAGCCAGGGACAACAGTGGTTTCTATGCCCTGGTGACTGACTGACAGGCTGAGGTTCTAAGGCAAGGCAACTTTATTTCTACAGCACCTTCCAGCAACAAGGCAATTCAAAGTGCTTTAGATGAAACATTAAAGAGCAATTAAAAATGGTCATGATGAAAATAAAACACAAAAAAAATAATATACATATACAATAATAAACAAAATATTTTTTTTTTTTTTCTGTTATGACAGTAATACAGTGGAAATTTGTTGAAATGTGAATATTTGGTTAGCATGTTGATTTACGGTGTGTGCCCCTAAATGTTCTGGTTGTGCCCCTAAAATTTCCCTGTGCCCCTTTCCACTGTGCTCCTAGTGAAAAAAGGAGCCCTGCGTCGGCTTCGGAGCATCAGGGAGCAGCACAGACATTTAGGTGGCACCAAAAATGAGTCACCGAAATCTGCATTAGATACCGCTCGTTAAGGCACCGGTGCCATATAAGCACCGGAATTTAACATGCGCCGTTCACGTGAAGTGAAAATTTCGTTGCCTGTATCTTTTCAGCTTACTTGAAGTAACAGCAACAGTAAAAATGCATTTCACACACACTATTACTATGGTTAAACTTTGCAATTGATCCGCGGTTCACATGCATTCCGAACCGTGAGTGTTGATACGTACCGGCCGCGGATCAACTATGGTCTGCTACAGCACTAATTACAACTGAGAGAAAGAGTCCCTCCTCAGTCTCAGAGGTATTTATTGTGAAGCAGAAAGTACATCCTCCCTGTCTCTTCCCCAGCTCGTCTGGAGAGACATAAAAACTCAATTTTGTCAGCCCCATCATTCAACCCCATTCATATGTGTTATCAAATGCTTCAAGCACATACTGTGCTGTCTCCTTTGAAAGTTTTACAATAGCTTTGCTACACTGGCTTGATAGATACCAGACAATCCAATCCCAGGTCCAATTATAAGCATCAGAAACGACCAGCGTGTTCTTATGATGTGTTCATCATCTTGGTGGAGAACAGATAGGTAAAACTGCATTGCTAAAAACCAACATTATTCTCTCTTGCATTGCTCAGTGTGCAGCTCTTGAAAACTGACTGCTGTCTTCACAAAAAAAACAAAAAATAACTGCAGCTTTCTCAGCTCAACAATAAGACTTGCCTAAATTGAAGTGTCCAATCTATAATTTTGGAACATAAGGAGCTCTTGGCACATACTCTCGACTGATCCTACAGGCCTATTTTGTGTTTTTGGTTTGCAGTTGAGGCAAACAGCAGAAAGTGTCCTCTCAGTCTCACCATTGTTGCTTCCCAATCCAATTGGAGATGGCAAAGCTCTATTCCCATTTTTTACATACAGTATTGCACAAAGTCCATTTAGTCAATAATAATAATAATAATAATAATAAATTGAATTTATATAGCGCTTTTCATGGACTCAAAGTCGCTTTACAGGGCAGGGTAGATTATAAAAACATAACAAAACAAAACGAGCAAACAAAACAAGTAGAACAAAACAAGATACAGATGAAAAAGGGAGGGGGGCAGGTGGACTATGGGTAGGCTGAGGTGAAGAGATGGGTCTTGAGGCGGGACTGGAAGATGGTGAGGGACTCAGAGGTGCGGATCTCTTGGGGGAGGGAGTTCCAGAGCCTGGGAGCTGCTCTGGAGAAGGCTCTGTCCCCAAAACAGCGCAGGTTTGGACTTTTGGATGGAGAAGGAGACCGGCTGAGGTGGATCTGAGGGACCGTGAGGGTTGGTAAGGGAGAGGAGGTCAGTGAGGTATGAGGGGGCCAGATGGTGGAGGGCTTTATAGGTGAGGACCAGGATTTTGTAGGTGATCCGGTTGGGAAATGGGAAGCCAGTGGAGTTGTTTTAGGACTGGAGTGATGTGGTGCCAGGATTTGGAGCAGGTAATGAGGCGCTGAGCAGTTCTGGACCAGTTGGAGTCGGTTGATGTTGGTAGAGCTGATGCCGAGGAGAAGTGAGTTGCAGTAGTCCAGTCGGGAGGAGATGAAGGCGTGAATGAGTCTTTCAGCAGCGGGGGTGTGAGAGAGGGTCTGATTTTGGCGATGTTGCGGAGGTGAAAGAAGGAGGTTTTAATGACTTGACGGATGTGAGGCTCAAGGGGAGAGGGTGGAATCAAAGATAACGCCAAGGTTGCGGGGCCCTGGGGAGATGGGGAGACAATGGTGCCGTCGATGGTGAGAGTGGGGTTATTGGTTTTGCTGAGTGTGGATTTGGAGCCGATCAGAAGGAATTCTGTTTTGTCGCTGTTGAGTTTGAGGAAGTTGTGTTGCATCCAGGTTTTTATAGCTGACAGACATGAGTTGATGTGGGAGAGGGAGGATTGTGGGGGATTTGGTGCTGAGGTAGATCTGGGTGTCGTCAGCATAGCAGTGGAAGTCCAGGTTGAAGTGGCGGAGTATCTGACCAAGAGGGAGGATGTAGATGATGAAGAGGAGGGGGCCGAGTCACGGGCCGCGTGGAACACCTTGAGTGACTGTGGCTGTGGCAGAGGTGTGGTTGTGGAAAGAGATGAAATGGGATCTGTTGGAAAGGTAGGAGTGGAGCCAGCTGAGTGCAGTACCTTCGATACCGAGGTCTTTGAGTCTGGTGAGCAGGATGTTATGGCTCACAGTATCGAAGGCTCGCACTCAGGTCGAGGAGGTAGGGGATGTTGAGGGAACCGCTGTCAGCAAAGGTGAGGGAGGTCGTTGAGGACTTTGGGGAGAGCGGTTTCTGTGCTGTGTAGGGGGCGAAAACCAGATTGGATAGGTTCGAATAGGTTATTGGCAAGAAGATGGGTTTGTAGTTGTGGGAGGCAACTATGCGTTCCAGGGTTTTAGACAGAAAGGGGAGGTTGGATATTGGGCGGTAGTTGTTGAGAGAGAGGTAATCCAGACCAGGTTTTTAATGATTGGGGTTACAGCGGCAGTTTTGAAAGCAGAGGGACAGTTCCAAGGGACAGTGAGGAGTTGAAGAGAGGTTAGTGAGGTAGGGGCATAGGACCGGGAGGCAGGACTTCAGAAGTGGAGTAGGGGAGGGGTCAAGGGAGCAGGTAGTGGGTTTGGAAGAGCTGATGAGTTTGGAGATTTCAGGAGGAGTGACTGGGTTAAACTGGGAGGAGGAGGAAGTGTGGAGGAGGGGTCGGGAGGTCTGGAGGGATGGAGAGAGGAGGGTCCAAGGTAGGTGCTGGAGTAGATCCTGGAAGGTCAGATACAGGGGATAGGGATTTGTAAATGAGATTGATTTTGTCAGTGAAAAAAGTGGAGGAATGAGTTGCAGAGATCCGGAGTAGAGGTAAGGAGGCTGTTGGTCCGGAGGCTTGATGAGGTTGTTCAATGTGGAGAAAGGGGTTCTGGGGTTTTGGCAGGGGTCGGTGAGGATGGTGGAGAGGTAGGCAGATTTGGCAGCAATGGGGGCATCTTTGTAGGCGATGGGAGATGGGATTTATAGGCTACATGATGGACTGTGAGGGATGATTTCTTTGTCAGACGTTAAAGTTGGCGGCCAGTTTGTTTCATTTTCCGGAGTGCAGGTGTGTACCAGGGTGAAGAGGTGTTAAAAGTGGCGAGTTTTGTTTTGAGGGGGCCAGGGTGTTGAGGGAGGTAGACAAGGTGGAGTTGAGGTGGTCTGTGAGGTCATCGGGTGAGGTGAGGGTTGAGTCCAGGTGGAGAGTGGTGGAGAGCAGGTCAGAGAGATGGTGGGGATTGATAGATTTGAGGTTGCGGAAGGTGATTTCTCTGAGGAGGCGGGGGCGTGGGGTTGGAGAAGGGATGGTGGACCGTATCAGTTTGTGATCAGAGAGGGGAAAGAGGCATGGATGGAGGTCGAGCGACTGGTTGGTTGGTGGAGCAGACCAGGTCGAGGATGTGACCTTTTCATGGGTGGGGAATGTGACATGTTGGTTGAGAGAGAAGTTATCCAGTAAAATTTTGAATTCTGATGAGAGCTTGCATGTGGGGAGTCCATGTGGATGTTTAAGTCACCGAGTAGCAGCAGACGTGGAGAGAGATGAGGCTAGTGTGAGGAGTTCAGTAAAATCAGAGAGGAAGGAGGGATTTGGTTTAGGTGGCCCGGTAAATGAGGGATGACTGTCATGGCGGAAAGAGTTTTGAAGGCGAGATATTCAAACGATGATACTGAGGGGGAGGGTGAGTTCTGTGATCCGGAAGTTCTGATTGAAAATGGCCGAGGGCCACCTCCACGCGTGGGAGGGGCGGGGTTTGCAGATGTAGTTGTAGCCAGGGGGGATGCTTGGTTGAGGGAGAAGAAGTTGTTGGGTTGTTGCCAGGTTTCGGTGAGCAGAAGGAAGTCAAGAGTGTTGTCGAGGATTAGTTCATGGAGGGCAGGGGCTTTATTGTTGAGCCGATCGGGTGTTGAGGAGGGCAAAGTTGGCATGGTGAGAGGGTGGTGGGATGGGGGCAGGCTGGAGAGATCTGAGGTTGTCCCGGTTGCGCGCGTGTGGTCGTTGGGGTGTGGGGGTATTGCAGTTGAGGGGGACAGTGAGCCGATTAGCAAATGATTGGAGAGTATGATTGAGTGTATGTGAAGTGGGGAAAGCACTGTAGTCCGGTCCGGGTTTTCTGTGTAGCCTGATGATGTCGTTCAGCCCTATGTGAACCAGTGGGTGAAGCATTCAGATGACGTGGGACAGGTGCAACAGAGCGTGCAGGTGACCAGATGGATGGAATGGATTGTCCGTGGTGGAAGAAAACAAACTTGCGGCGAGAGCTTCTGTGGATGTAACGGCGTCGACGTAGAAGTCCGAGCTGTTTGATGACTGGGATGCAGGATGGAATGGAGTAGTTGACAAATTGGATCAGTTGCAGAGTTGAATATTTGATCATGATGCCGAGCGGAGGGACGGAGAGCTCCGTGATAGTGGTTAGCCGTGGGCTAGGAGCACAGAGGTGGAGGTGGAGATGGATGAATGAGGTGATTGCCAAAATGATCCACAGCATGACCGAAGGAGAGGAATGTCTAGTCTTGGTCGCGGCTCGCATCTGGTGGAGGTTGCCTATGAGGAGGAGGTCAGCAATCGGGTTAGCCGCCGAAGCAGCTAGGATTTGCCGCCACGCGTTTGGTGAACGGGGGCAGCTAGCTAGCGGCTAACCGACGAGGCAAGAGTCCGGTCAAGGAGCCCCAGGCGGCTTCGGGAACCAGCAGAGAGACTGTCCAGAGGTACAGAGGCTGTCCAGAGGTAGGGGGTACAGCGAACACAAACACAAGAGAATAGCAGACGAATAGCAGATGAATAGCAGACGGAGAAGCGGCGAATAACCAGCGCCAGCGTCCTCTCACGTCGGTGATGAATGTAAGTAAAGTGGATGTGTGTAATAGAAGTAAAGTGAATACAAGTGGATGGGTAGGATGAGACAGTTGCTGCATCCAGTAGTTGTATCCAACAACAATTAACCACAACCTCAACATACGGCATTCTAAAAATAGTTTAGAAGTCACAATTGTGTGGAAGTAAAGATATGCTGTACTTTTAAATATGCAAGAGATACATTAAGTAAAAAACTAAAGTCATACACTAGCAACAGCTTTAAGTGGAAGAACAGTATTTAAGCAGATTCCATTTCATTTATAAGATCCCCAATCAGAGCTGATTTGGCAGATGAAACTATTTGTTAGGTGCTTATGATTTGTTATAAAAAGTAAAGCAGCATTTGTACTACTGTACATTGCTAGAATCTATTAACACCAATCACATGCTATGTACATGGCAAATTCCATGAACAGCATCTGCTGTATAGAGCAGCATTAGCATCAGAAATTGCAGTTTCTTTGTACACATATCATATTGACAAAAACAGACAAAAATAAGTTCCACACCATGTAAGATGAATTTATGTTAAATATATCCATACTCAAATAAAGTAGTATTGAGGAAAAAGCCACCTAATTCTCCAGGCAAGTTGGGCAGAGGCTTTTCTCTGCTTACAGAAACTGAATATCTGTAATTGCTCGTGCCGTGTGTGTGTGTGTGTGTGTGTGTGTGTGTGTGTGTGTGTGTGTGTGTGTGTGTGTGTGTGTATTAGTGTGTGTTCTATCCGCAGAGGATGAAATACATTTATAGATGCAGCACATGTCTACACAAAAGTGCTGCACATCAACAAAAGGGTAAATTCACCCACGTGAACACACACCCCTATACACTGGGGAGCATTATAGCTTCAAGACCTTTACTGTATACCTCAGATACAGTACACACAACCCCCTCACAAACACACGTGCGCGCACACGCAAGCACGCTCGCACACTCAGACACACACACACACACACACACACACTTGAAGTTGAGGAACAAACTTACACATCAAAATACTAATAAGTGTGTTGACTGCGGAAATAGCGCACAAACATTCAAAGACAGGCTAGCACTTTAGTAATTGTGCTCATAAAGTGGCAACATGGTGTGACCAGTAAGGTGCCATCCTTCTGGTACCTGTGATTGCAACCCAGTTTGCCAGACTCCCAGGCTGCATGTGATTGGGTGATTGAAGTAGACTAATGAATGACTGTGTGAAGAAGCCGGAGACTTATTCTGGTCTGATTAATGTGTTTTCTTCAATGCCAATTAAACACTGATTACACAAATTAACAACTCTGGGCCACCATAATCACTAAGTGCTCACACAGGGACTGGCGTTGATGGAAAGGCCTACAAACATGCACACACGCATAAACATAAACACACACGCGCGCACATGCACGCACGCACGCACGCACGCACACACACACACACACACACACACACACACACACACACACACACACACACACACACACACACACACACACACACACAGCTGTAAGGCACCACACCCCATTTGTCCTTCTATCCTTGCCCAAAGCCCTGTCAAATGCTGCCAGGTCTGGCAGTTGTTATAACCTAATGCTTCTAGCTGCATGTTGTCCAAGATAGAGTTACCAACCGCATTCACCAAACACCCTCTCCTCTGACTCACTCGATCTCTCTCACACACACACATGAGGCAAAAAGCCTTTACCCAGAGCCATGCAAGAGTACACATACATGGGGCCTCAGACAGACAGCTGGTGCCAAAGGGTGCCGTAAGTGGATCCCCCCTCTGGGATGGGTTACCACCCTCTTCCACTTGTATGGAGCCAGAGGGAGAGAGGGACAACAAGAAGAGATTAAAGGGAAGGGAACAGGGACAGGAGAGGGAGAAGAAGGAAGGAAGGAAAGTGACAGACAGCAAGAGAGGAGGGGGAGAAATAAAAAAGGAAAGTTTCTGCAGACTGAATGTAATGTGATGCCACGAAGGAGGGGGGGAGAATGAGAGCATGGAAAGACACAGTCAGTCCATGAAGGGAGAAAGCACGAGAAAGAGAGGAAGGGAAAATGAAAACTTCTTGAAATTTAAAATTTGGTAACTACTGGAAGTGCAATACTCATGTTTAGATGCACTGCGCCTTTCTCTAACTCTCGTAATGCTTGTCACCACATTTTTCTGTTTACCAAGGTGTGTGTTCTGTGTGTTTTTTTTTTTTTTGACAGAAAAATGAAAAATGAATACTTATTATGATTGTGCTAACATGAGAAAAACCACTGACCACTTAAACTTGTGTCTTGCTGTTCGGTCAGCACATAAACCTGCATTTGGTATGTGTGTGTGTGTGTGTGTGTGTGTGTGTGTGTGTGTGTGTGTGTGTGTGTGTGTGTGTGTGTGTGTGTGTGTGTGTGTGTGTGTGTGTGTTGCTCTGCCTTTATTTATGTGTGTATGTGCAACACAATACAGTTTACTGTTTCAGCAGAATTGTGCAGCAGAAAATTGAAAAACTGAAGAATAAAACCATTTTTCTCCATCCAAGTGGATCCAAATACAGTCCTCATAAACGCATTTGTGTATACACACTGCGTTGTATACATTGTGTATGTATGTATGTATGTGTGTGTGTGTGTGTGTGTGTGTGTGTGTGTGTGTGTGTGTGTGTGTGTGTGTGTGTGTGTGTGTGTGTGTGACTTTGATAGCTGCTTTACTTTGCTTTTGCTCACAGTGGGCTTATTTCATTTTAGGAAACACTAGCTCAATATGTTTCTCATTGTGTTGGGTAGTCATTGCTGTGGGGAAATATGAGAGTACAGTACAGACAAATAAATTGAGCGTGTGTTGCATTCAGTATTGTTCCTTCACACATAAACTAAACACACCTCCTCCATCTCCCTCGCTCTATTCATTTATGACAATATACGTGTCTTATGTCTGCTGCGTGAGCGTGTGCTCGTGTGAAAAAAAGAGAAAGGGCCAGCTGTGTCATTATACAAGCCTAATACATCCATAATGCAAGCTAATTTGATTTACACTAGCAATGGACAGGAAGACCATGAGGTGAGAATGGGGGGACAGAGCAACATCGAGAGAGAGATAGAGAGGGGATTGAGAAAGTCTTTCAGCAGTGATTGTGTTGAGCGTGTTGAAAGCAGGTGGTTTAAAAGCCCAATCACATTCACAAACGCACAGCAATTATCCACACACCTGATGCACAAAAACACTCAGATACACAAGGTACACACACACACAGCACACGCAAACACACACCTTGATGAGCAAGTGACATTCTAATAAACCACTGTCAGATAAAGTGAGTCTGAAAGTACATAATAAAGTAGATTTTGCCAGGAAGTATACTGAACAGTAAATCCGCCCAAGCACAAACAAACACACACACACACACACACACACACACACACACACACACACACACACACACACACACACACACACACAAAGGCCATTCAAGGTGTGTTTGCCAGGCATGAGGAGCTGTTTAGAAATGATGGTAGCAGTAATCAGCATAATGTTTGCCTCGAGCCGCGGACTGACATTTAGAACAGTGGATTATTGGAGCAAAACCCACACACTGGCTTTCAGTGAACACTATCATATTATTACAGAGAACTATTATAGATTGCTGTTATAATAGCAATGTTACACGGGCCGCATGAGAATTTGTGGTTTCACTGTGCAAGTCCGACCTTGTTTTGTCCATGCGTGACATATTTACCATAGATTGGTACAAATTGGCTCTCAAAAACTGAGCAGGTGGGTGGCTGCCCATGAATGCAGGACAAAGAGCAGAGCTGAGCCCTGTGCTGTAGTGGCAGTAAACAGTCCTCATGGCTTCACTTAAAAAAATCACGTCAGGGACCGGGAGTACTGTAGGACAGCCTAGGTTGTCCCATTTTCATTGACAACTCATGTGCTGAGGTCAAAATGTTGCCTGACTTTAAACACATCAATCATATGTTTTCCTGAGGAAAACATCAATTACTGTAGCCAATAATCTATCATGCGTGTCTTTTCTTGAATAAAAAAGGAATGTTTTACCATGTCACTGATTAAGTGTGTGGAGGAACTTTGCTTTTCTCCCACTTCACCTTATCTCAAGTACACTACAAAATCCAGTACACTCTCATTGCGGTTCAATCCTGATTCAATACTAACCGTTAAAAACTGTTAAACCTGACTAATTGTACACCTTCGTCTGTTGTAGGCCCTGAGGGAAGGTGAACTGAACTCCTTAACACACTTCATCAGTTATTGTATCAAAGCACCTCACGTCAAATCCATTCAGATCTATGATAAAATCCAAACAACAATGACATACTGGTCTCTAAAAAAAGTGGTACTTTTTTTAAATGATGGTGACCAGAAGTGCAAGCACAACCACGAAAGAGTGCGACACAATGTGGAGAAGATGTTGGATCAGGATGAGTATATTATTATTATTATTATTAGGTCCGCCGTTTAAGCAGGTGGAGTTTCTGTGAGCCTCAATAAGGGCCAATCACATCAGCTCCTCTCATCCCCTTTAAAATAAACAGACAGTTTAATGGGCCAAGCGGAGAGTCAAGGCCAGCTTCTGGGAGGAATAAAAATGGGGCCACAAAGGAGACTATCCCAAATATGACTGTATAAAAGCCCACATATTAACATAAAGGAACAAAAAAGGCTTTCAAGGGTAGACAGTGTCCACTTTGAGTTGAATTTACATTTCAAAAGACATCATAAGAGATTTAAAAGGATGTTTTAGTTAGCCATATCAGGGTACATTTACATGCTGACAATAGAGACACCACAGGAAATACAAAAATAAAACAAACCATCTGGCTGCTTTCATGATTGCATGTAAGAAAGTGTGTGTGTGTGTGGGGGGGGGGTGCGTGATCACAGAAGGCTTGTATCATGTGATGGAATTCCTCATGGGGGAGACAGAAACTACGCACTATAGCTTCAATTGTAAAATGTTTTACCCAATCAAAGGTTCCCATCATTTATCGTAACCTTTTCAAATTTCTGACACAGTTGCACCAACAACCAAAAAAAAAACAAAGTATTCAATTAAAGCTTATTTGAAATGTAAAAAGGCAAGTAACTCCCCCTCTTCGCGAGGCTGTAAATTCTTTAGTTGATTTGGGCTAATAATCGCCGTAATGAAACTGAGTGCACTATAAACTTGTGATGGTCTGCATGGTTCAGAAGCATCCTTACAGATCAAACAACATCAACCCAGCTCTCTGCACACTGCTACTGGAGAACAAAGTCCTTCTCAGTATCATCGTTCAAAAAATGCTCCTGCCGCCTCAACTGGCTCATTTACGGCCTTTTGTCTCTAAAGTGATCCATTTGATAAATGTCATGTCCTTTTTCATAAGAGAACGTAATTAAATGTAAAATTCATTAAACATTGTTTTATTTGCTGTCATGTGAAAGCAGCACAAGATGCATGGTGTAATCTAGCGAGGGCCTGCGTGAATACGCTGGAAGTAAACTTCTGCGTTATCAAACTAAAGTACCAATGTATAGAACCTAAATATATATATACAGTACATGTTATAAATATTTAGCTCGTGTGTAATTCAGTACTGCAGGTTTTTCTGATATTTCTACTCTGTAGTTCATAATGATGTCCTCATTTATTTTAATACTAGTTTAGTCTAGAGATAAATGTCAAGACCAGTGGACAGATGTGGTGACAGGTTGAAAACTCGAAAGAAAACACTGAGTGGAATCGTTGACTGTGATGAGCATTCTGCTGAGTCAAACACAGCTACCATACTAAACACAGCTGAGCCACTGAGTCGAAATATAACTCAAGACAAACGAGGGTATGAGTCTGTATCTCTGCATGTATGTGTGTGTGTGTGTGTGTGTGTGTGTGTGTGTGTGTGTGTGTGTGTGTGTGTGTGTGTGTGTGTGTGTGTGTGTGTGTCCTGGCATGCTCACAAACTCTCCCGCAGCACGGCACAGGGTCCTACTGAAGGGTTTGCATCAACAGGCAAACAGGATAATTCATTTCTCTCCTTCGCTTGAATGCTTTCATTTGATTTTCATGTATTTGCCTCTATAATTTCTCTCTTTCTATTTCCACATTCACGAGATAAAGTGAATTCTTACAAGAGATTATTTGAGATTCAATCCACACACAAACATTCATTTTACAAAAGGATAACAAAATGTGAGAATGGTGTGTGTTTGTGTGTGTGTGTGTGTGTGTGTGTGTGTGTGTGTGTGTGTGTGTGTGTGTGTGTGTGTGCACTTAATGAGATGAATGCATGTGCACCGCCCCTTCCCAATAAGAGAGTGGAGGAGAGAAATAAGTGGTAGAAAGGAGAGAAAGATGTAACGCAGGGAGGGATATGATTGGAGAGAGGGATCAAGCGAGCAAGAGGGGAATAACAAGAATGGTAAAGTAGGAAATAGATAAAGTGAGTCCATTAGCCGACAAACTATTTTCTCTCTTCTTAGTCTTTCTCTTTAAGGAACTCACTTAATCTGTCTTGACTAAGTATCTTAGACTCGGTTTTGACTACATCTTCTCATTTCTGTGACGTCTTCTCTCATCCACCCATCCACTCCAGTGACCCCATAACTGACAACCTATTCTCTCTTTCTGCCTCCTTTCTCTTTGAATTACTTATTTTCTCGCTTTCATTACTTTTCTTCCAGCATACCGTATTATCTAATCCATCTGTGCGTTCATTTCCTCATCCATCAATCAACAGCAGCTTTTACTCTCTTGTTAAAGGAATCAATTCATCATCAGGATCAACCACATGTCAGTCAAAACACTGATTTCAGCACACAGGAAAAATACACGCACATAGGGGAGATAAAAATTACTCAATTTACACTATTTAAAAGTGCCGTGCTGGTCATCATCAAAAACACTGATACATTACTTTTAACTAATATTGAAGGCTCATGTACACTTTCCTTTAAAAAAGTAGCGTTTCATAAATGAACTCTTGCTCCAAATTAGTAAAATTCCCCTTGAGTTGTGGAAAAGTGAGCCCACTGATAGGTAACGCTATCCTGTTTCTAGTAGCACCTCAAATGCCCAGGCTGATGAACAGACAGCTATGGAGGCTGTTTCCCTGAGTGAAGATGATGAAACCAAATCTACAAGCCTTGAGACCATGTATTTGGTCTTTTAGAGCATATAATACTGACAACGACATTTCATTTACACAATCTGGGACCAAACCAGGCAGTTGTTGGTGCAATGTCACCAGCTGATGAGCTGTAAAATTGGTTATACAAAAACGCTGATCCATTTTCAATGCTTTGTCCATTGTAACCCTTTTCCACTCTGTATGCCAGATGTCACATATGTGTAGCTGAACAAGACCAAGAGTTACAGCGTCCACACCTATAGATACAAAGACGTAGGCAGCTTCTGGCCTTTCATGAATCTGAATCTGTAACTCTGTGGGTGAGCTGCATTCAACACATAATATTACGGGTATGTACTCTACTGTTTTTTGTTGATTTCTGATGTAGCTGCAGTACTACACACTTGAAAGCAGTTATTTTCCTGTTGCACAGTTTGTTTCCACAAGTACTGAATAGCCTCTCCTGAAGTGCTGCTGGGCACCTTTTAAATATCTGTACAGTAGGTCAGCGGGGGGGGGGGAAGCAGGCTGCAACGCCAGGTCCCATTCACAATGAATAGCAGCCTATCATTGTCCCCTCCGTATATTTTGAACAGCCCATTACACAGAGCAGAACACACCAGCACAACGCCTAAGTAGAACAGGCTGGTGATGTGAAGGGAGAAAACTAGCAGGTAAAAGTAAAGCCTAACAGTACAGCCAGCATAACCACCAGCCTCAAGATACAGTAATGATCCAAAACTAACTGAGATCAGGTCATACAGCTCTGCCAGCACTAATGCAATACTTAATTTTTGCAGAAAGCCTCTTAACTCTGCATGAAACTCTAGAGATGGAATGAATGCACTCGGGTGTACATGTAAAATTACAACTGCAGCACCACTGCGCAATAACTTCAACCACAGATCTGATTTGGGGTGTAACTGAGAAGGTGGTAAAAAAAAAGCAAAGAAAGAAGAATTAAAGTAAATTATCAATCTCGTCGATATTCTGTTTTTTTGACAATATGCTATATGCTACTGTGCAAAGAGAGTGGATACATGTTACCTTGGAAATGAGCTACCAGTGCAGCACTTCCGATTCCTTACAGGATGTCAATCTGATTCGAGACAGACAGGGAGATATAATCACATCAAAGTTTATTTACAGGAAATGGAAAGAAAAGTGATTTGCCAATGTTTAAGTGCCTGCTTCTGAAAGGCATTTTTCGTGACTTTTATAGTCCAACCCCTCCTTTGTGTGTATCACTTAACCATTCAAAAAAGTCATTGTGTTCCTCAAGCCCTTTGAGATAACGGGCACTTTCAAAGGCAGAGCCAAAAACTGGCCATCAGTCTGGAAACTGAGGAAAGTTCCGACAGCATATCACTGAGTACGATTACACGCACACCAATATTCCACTATTATTCCGAATATGACAATATTCCGAATTCAATACAGGTCATGTAAACAGCATATTCCGGTTGGATATTCTGAATTAGGCCTTTTTTTCCGAATATAGCATTTTCCGATTAAGACGTGGGATATTCCGGTATTATTCGGGTTTTAGAGGCATTCTTTGGACATGTATACAGCGCATTCGGAATATGCGTCTCAATCAGGGTTTTTACCGCAGGCTTATGGTCAGCTCTGTGCGTTGCTATGGTTGCTGTACACAAACCAACCAACCAACAGTTTGCGAGGCTGGAGACCCAATTAGAAGGAGAAACACTTTTAAACATTATCAAAGAGTTGGATATCAACAGGTTTTTGGATATGCGCACACAATCGCTATGTTCGCACAGTCCAACAAGCCACTTTTTAAAAGTCAATACTTTTTGATTCTGGCCATATACACTCTCCCACACACAAACACACACACACACACACACGCTTCAGGAGCGCAAGCCAAGTGTCCATACTGCTGGCTGGCTCCTCACAGAGGTATGCCCTCCTCTAGCTTGGATCAAAGGACTAAGCTAAAAACCTCTGGCAAGACACACACACACACACACACACACACACACACACACACACACACACACACAAATACAGTACTTCCTGTCTATTTCTGGATGAGATCAAAAAGGGTCTTTTCAGATCAGAGCCTATAGCATAAATCACCATACACGCACGCCGCACACCCACACACACACACACACACACACACACACACACACACACACACACACACAGCCACCCTCTCAAGCACCTGTGGCAGATCAAACGCATCAGGCTGAGAACACACACCTGCAGCAGGTTTTAAGTCCTTGGACTGAACAAGTAAATCATGGTGCTCTACAGAAATACACGCACGATGTACACTCCCACACTTCTACTCAACCCAGCCTGACCTCAGTAATATTCCGTGACTGGCGATTCACTATGCAAAGATCCCATTCAAATAGCTTGATGGCACCACCACAATTATACACACAAACAAATAAAGAGCCTCAGCCAGGTGCATTTGGTATGGGGAGCACTGGGAGGGGGGGGGAGGGGAGGGAAGACACATTGATGTTTTTCCACCGAACAATCTTCACTCTATTTTACTCCCCTCCCTGCGAATGTCACTGTAAAAAAATGACTACAGCCACACAGAAAGCAAAGGGGAAAAGTGAGACACAAAGAGAGACCGCCTGGGGTATGATCCACTGGAAGGTTGTCAGTTTGAATCCAAATAACGCCTGAAACATTGTCAATGTAGGAAAGAGAGTCACTGTCTTCACCCTGCTGTGAGACTGCTCTTGAGCCTTTCACTAATATAGTGCTGCCACTAAATGACTGGCAGTACAAGGCTGGGGTTTTAAAGGCATTTCCCAGGTGTTAAGGAGAAGGGGGGAGAGAGAGAGAGAGAGAGAGAGAGAGAGAGAGAAAGAGAGAGAGAATGTCTCTCTGATGTATCTCCAGCCACCTGCAATTTTATTTCCACCAGTTGTTCCTGTAAATAGGAATCTGTTCCTAGATTGCCTTGAGTATGTCACACGAACCTGACATCTGTGATTTTTCAGCGTCAAAAATGCTACCTTTTGGGATTCCATAAATCCCAATTTTAAAACATTTTTAAACTGAGTCAGTACTCCTGTACTAAATATTCGCTCCATACAATGGATGGACCGTAATTTTGCTCCTGTAGTTCCAAATGTAGGGAAAACACTCAAACCCATATATATTTCCATAAAATTGGCATGAATAATCATAATGGTATACATACCCCATGTGTAGGCTATGTTTGTGTGTGTGTGTGTGTGTGTGTGTGTGTGTGTGTGTGTGTGTGTGTGTGTGTGTGTGTGTGTGTGTGTGTGTGTGTGTGTGTGTGTGAGTCAAAACAAAAACTTGTTTTCAACAATTTCTTTGTCATCTGCAGATTGATTTTAAGTAGGGGGGAAACAAATCGATTTAAATCGTAAATAAATAAAAAAGAATTGTGAAAGAATCAAGGATTTTTTTTTGGGCCACATTGCCCAGCCCTAATTGCTCATACGCAATACAATATGTATTTATATTGTAAGCTCTTTCAGGAAACACTTGCACAGCATGCAACACTTTGACTCTCATATCTGCAATAGTATAGGCTGTCGCTGACTGGAGGGATAATAATTACAAAGTAAATTCCTTTACGTGTGCTTAGCTCGCTGTGTGTGTAATCTGTTTCTCAATATCTGCTTACAATGAATGCATAATGTGCAACACTTGCTGATGTCTGTGTACTGATGAAGTGTAACTATTCAGTTTCATTTAGGGACATATTGCTCACAGTCTCAGCTCCACCCCACCATTTAATCCAATGCAAAACCATCGCATGATTGCGACAGTTTGGTGTCATGGCGCTCGTTGTTAACCTGACTTTCCTGTTTCATACAGAAGATAAACGGTTGTGGCAAGCAAGTTTATGCAAAAAAGAAAAGATGTTGCGATAACCTTTTACTGAGGTCTGATGAAAATGATTTTTGTTTAAAAGCAGCACACTTCAATAAGAGACTATATAGCACAGGAACAGTTCAATAATATTGATGAAGGATATAAAAAAGCAAAACTCTCACTCGAAGCCAAATGTACCTGGAGTGGTTTCTCATGAATCTCTATTTCGAGCAATCATAAAATGCAATTATTGTACACAAATATTACTGAGTATTACTAATATAACTAACTATTGTTGCTAACATCTGCATCTGTCTAACTACAACACGGTCTCACGGCAGGTCATCAAATGGTCACGTGATTTTTAATCTATTGATCCGTGTTCACAGGGACGTTTTTCTTGTTTTTTTCGTGGTGGCCAGCATGAAATGGTCTATACGGAGAATAACGGGGAAAGCAAAAGTCACACCCCGGGGGAGGACGCCTCACACGCTGGGACACGGCCGCGGGGAACGCGCGACAATAACAGGACGGTTAACGGGGAAACAAAACGCCACACGCCGGACGCGATCCCCGGCCTCCGGGGGTGAAAGTCCTGAATTGTGTGACCCATCCACCACCCCAACCCCAACCCCAACCTCCTTACGCAGATTTTCGGCATTTCATACTACTCGCTACCGTAATCGTGCTGTGACCACGACATATTTTTCCCATTTAATACATTACTTCACATTTTCGTGCTGGCCACCACGAAAAAAACAACGGAAACGGCCCTGTGAACACGAATCAATAGATTTAATAACGTGACCATTTGAGGAACTGCCGTGAGACTGGGTTGCTAACTATACTAGGTGGTCTAAGCGTGACCTTGGGGTGGAAGGAAAGGAAGGCTTGGAAAAGTAAGTAAGTAAATAAAGTTCTACCATGGGTATGTTTTTCATGAGAAATACGGTGGTAAACATGTCACAGAGTCATGTTTTATACAACCATGGAGCATACAGTAAACATCCTGTAGTATTTGGGGCAAAGTACATTTCACAAAAAATTTTCCACATGTGGAATGCATGTAATTATTGCCTTGATTAGAGTTTAATCTTCATGCAGCTGCCTGCGCTCCTTTTTAGTGCCATTCAGCTGTAGACTACTTTGCAGTGCTTATTGCTAGCACTGGGTTCAAAGTTCTTAATACCATTAAGCCCCATACAATGTACTACATGTGATGAAACTGTCACAGTGGCTCTTGGTTTCATTTAGTTTTTGTCTCATCTTCCTCTGGCTGCAGCCTATTTCAAAACACCAAAAATACTGAGAAAAGACATTACTATTCATCACATATGGGTTATCTCAAAAACAAAGAACAAAGCAGTGATGTGAGATAAAAAGATTCTTGCGAACAAGGATCAGTTGTGTCAATGTGCATGTTTTGTTTGACATTTTAAAATATACATATGATATATATATATATATATATATATATATATATATATATATAGTGTTGGGAAAGTTCACTCTCTACATGAACTAGTTCAAAGTTCAGTTCACAAATTTTAAAATGAACTAGTTCAGTTCAAAGTTCATACTTCAAAATGTTGAACTAAGTTCACAGTTCCAAATTGAATGAAGTTAAACTGAGAGAGCGTGCCGTTCACAGACACCAGAATGAACGAGTTCACAGTAACGTTCATCAGACAGTAATACAGTACGTTCAGTTCATGTTCAATGAACGTGTTGAGGCAGTCAACAGTCAGCCAAAAATTTTAATCCAAAGAAAATGTAAAAAAAAAAAAAATGAGTGAAGGTTTTTGGGTGCTTCTCTTTTCATAGCATTTGATTACCTTAGAAACAGGAGTGTCAAACTCAACTTCACTAAGGGCCACACTTGGAAATAAGAATCACATCAGGGGCCAGACATGTAGAGTTTATTGACATGCTTTTATTTAATCAAAGTCAAACATGTTTGACTGTATTATTGCATGTCTCACATAGCTTTCTCACTTGCAGTTATGTCGACATAAAGCCCTAAAAAAAAGTTCCTTAGCCATCATAGAGTTTTGCAAATCAAGCAAAACAATGATTTAATTTTTTACAGCAACCTGTTTCACAGCCTAAATATGATAACTCTCTGCCTCTGTGGGAATTCCTGAGTCTCAAAGTCAGCAAATCTGCCAAATTCTGCTTTGAGTGTCACATAATTACAGTTTGAAAAGAATGACCTGTCTTTTTGGTTTCTGTGCACAACTAGGCGGGCCAAAATCTATTGTGAACCTAAATTGATATGCCGGATTTGGCCCACGGGCCTTGAGTTTGACACGTGCCTCAGAATCTATATTTAGTTTAGTTAGTATACACATGCACTTGTATTATATTATATATTAACAGGTGTGTATTGACAGATATCGAAAGATGTGTATTGACAGATGTTTGTAGGATTGTATGTAAATAAAGAGTCAAAGAAAGGCTGTGTTGCATCCTATACAATACAAAGTTACTCAGCTGCCAACCATATCTTTTAGTTGGACCTGCTTTACTGATGTTATTGTAGGTCTGCTTAATTGTGCACAGTGCATCATCCATCTACATAGATGGATAGATGTAGCGGTATTCCGTGAAAAAAAACTTTGCCATAACTTTCTGTAGCCATTCTGCTATCACAATAGCCAGAGGTCTTACTAAATTAGTGTAACTGTGCAGCAACAGCTAGAAAGTCTTGTGTTAACTATTCCTGACTCAGTCTTTATAAGATCCCTATTTAGCAAATTCAAACAATAAATTATTACTTTATTACTTTCGCATGCAGCGATAGCCCTTAGGCAAGCTGCACACAAAAAAACTGCATTTGTAGGTCACCATCTTGTTTAATTCAACATTTCAAGATGTATGTAGGTATTTAAGATTAAAGCCAAAGGTCAGATGTTCCAGATTACAAAATAAAATATTGTTTTCAGGTTCAGACCTCTTTCAATAAGGCAATTGATTTGGTTCTTCTATGCACTTCACCAAGCTGCCTGTTCCTCCAAAAAGAAAAAAAAAGTATAATGTATAAAATAGAGAGAAAAGTAGCACACCTTTACATTTTAGAAGCCAAAACTAGAGAACGTTTGGTCTTTTTGTTTAACAAAATTACTCGATTATTAACAACAATTATTAAAATAGTTGCTGATTAACTTTTCTGTTGATCAACTAACAGTTCAGCTCAATACAAATCCCGCCATGAATGTCAGCCATCCATGTCAAAGAGCGACATATACAAGACTAAACCTAATTTCTGTTGCAAGTGTCAATTTAATAACAGCCTAAGTGGAACCACTATATGCCGACATCGTGGATTTTAACTTTACCTACACTTCAGTTAACAAACAACAGTTGGAAATCTGTGTGCACACATGCATTTATCTCTCCTATCTTTATGTTTGTCTGCCAATCTCGATAAGTGTCTGTCAGTCTTTTTCTTTGTGATGTCTTACAGTTCAGTCAATCAATACGTTCATGTTTTTGCAAGCGTTCTGCTTTATTTCGGTGTCTCGCTGTAGAACCATCTTGAAAAGTACAAGATAAGCTTTTGTGCCATAGCGCCTCCCTCGCTCCTCACACACGTACAGACAGCGGATCAATAGCAACCTCCTCCCCCTACCTTACATAATAAACGCCGAGGCCTAAACAGCAAAACAGCCTCCATTCCACCTGTGTGGCCTGCAGTAATAGATTATTTGGTCCCGTATGGGGAGACAAGGAGGAAAGACAGAATGAGAAACCAAAAAGAAGAGGAGCAATACCTTAAGGACAAACACACACAAAAATGAAGAGCAAAAAGAAGCAAGACAGAGAGGAAGGCAGAAGGAGACCAGAGTGTATCCCACATGGCTCATATTTCAAAGCTCCGAGGGATGTTTTTGAGGAAAACTCTTGAAGATGGGAAACCATTCTGACTGGGCAGAAACACACATGGGTAGACACTGAAAACACACACAGAGCTTTTGGCAATTATACCATAACCTTATATTTAATATGTTGTGCTTTCAACTGACCACTCATAGTGACACTGATGGAGTGGGACGCATGATCCAACTGATCTCTTTATAATTACCTCAGTGACAGCGTACATGTGAACAACCCCACACACACACACACACACACACACACACACACACACAGGTGAATATTTTAAAGCAGACTCTGGCTGCTTCTCTATAGCTGCCACTTCTTCTGTTGTGAGAAGAAAACACTTAGGACTGATAGAGGGTATAGGCATCGATCTGACGCACACACGCGCGCCGGCAATACATACTGTATGTAGTCTGCACACATAGATAGGTAGACACACACAAACTCTCTCCCTCCCAAACACACAGACACGTACACTCACAGAACATAACGTGTCAGGTGGCTGTGGAAGTGCGGTGATTTGTTCCTCCTGACAGACAGGAAATAAGGGAGTCGACCAGGGACCTCACTTCCTCTTAGACCCGACTAATCTGACGTCTATCCCACACTCCCACACACACATTTGCACTGTCTTCAACTCAATTGCTTGCTCGCCTTCGCTAATACACATGCACACACACACACAATCCAGCAAAGTCTCTCCTGAGGCCTCCGAAATTGAAACTACTTGAATGTGGGATTACATTTGTGTCTGTGGGCAAAGACAGAACATGCGTACAACTGTTTTGTAACAAGCAGTAAATGTAGAGTTTAAACTACATCAAAATCCTGAGGTTGCATGCTGAAGTAATGGAGCGTGCTACAATACTTCTGGTGTCAAACCGCCTTTAATACAAATTGCTTCACAACTGTTATATTTTTTAATATTGTTTTTTTATGACCTGCGAGCAAACGCTGCATGTAATGTAAATGTGAAAACAGACATAAGATTCACAAGTGTGAGAGAGGTGCAAAAGTCATGGTATGGTTGCGCAGCGTGTAGGATGATAATCGGTTAGACAAGGCTTCTCATTTACCCTCTCCTCATTGCAACATGGTTAGGCAAATTTGCACGTGTGCGTTAACTGTTTGACACTGATGAGAGAGAAGGACGTTGTGTGTATGTATGTGTGCACATGTGTAAAGCTGCATGCTAGTCTACTCGATTTGGGTTTTGACATCACGCTCAGAACTCTTCCAGCCCACAGCCCGCCATCCAAATGTCCTGTCAGTGACCTCAATTCACTTAAGCATGCCAATTGGTCAAATCAGCATCAAGCCCTGGCTTAGTTGAGCCAATGACATGCGTCATATCAAACCTAATCAAACTGATAGATCCACTAAGTGGGTCAGCATAGTGATGCAAGTCTTGCAAGTCCTGCTTGGCCTAGTTGAAGCAGAAGAAAACTTCTTAATTCATGGTTAGAAACTAAACTTTAGTAAGAGCGCTAAAGATTGTGACCTGCGATTTCTTTTTCAGACAAGAAAGAAAGAAGTGCAATGGTGGGATGCTCAAGCCACATTTCAAGGCATTTACCTTGGGCAAGGTTAGCAATCATGACCAACAGTATTTTTCCATTACATTTTGGCTACTTATCAACCATTATCATTATCCACATTAGCAACTGGGACAAAATCATTCTCCATGTATTATAAACCTAATGGTCCATATCGCTGTTGTTATGTGAACCCCTTCTGACTTTGAACATTGTCGAGTTTTAATGTCATTTGTATTATGCGGTCCTCTGTGATTTGGGTTTCTAAAAATGTTTGAAAATGATGTTGAAAATTGCTAGAATCCATGGCTGTCAAATGCAACATGGCTATTTTCAGAAACTCATGAACAGTCGGCAAGATATTGACACGTTCTAGACTCTGTTAGTGATATAGAGTATAATTTACATTTTGAAAGACACTAAACGTGACCCATTCTTGACCTCAGTCAGAATATAAATGTAGGGAATGAGGCTCTGTCTATATCATGCTGGAAATGTGAATCAGCCAAACAGCTGTGAAGCAGGACCCACTCAGTGACAGGGAGGCTGTGGGGGGGGGGCAGAGGAATAAGTTATGAATAAAGAAGGGAGGGTGGAGAGGTGAGCAGTTGAGAGGTGGAGGAAGGGGGAGGGAGAAGGAGAGAGACAGTAAAATGCTGCCGTCACTTAATCTCTAAAATGAAAGATCGATGAGCTTATTTAAATGTGCTCCCAGAGACGAGAGTTGGCTCATATAAAGCCTCACATTTATGAGGAGGGGTGTGGGCATCGATTGACTGAGGGAAGGAGAGGGAGAGAGAGGGAAAGGGAGAGGGACAGAAGGGGGAGGAGGGAGAGAGAGGGGCGTGGAGAGATCAGGAGGATCAACCTTGGCTCATGAATTTCATCCTTTTCCTCCTAAAATAAAACGTCCTAATAAATGCTGGGGATAGAGGGGTCGGAACCTGGAAAATCTACAGCCTTCGATTGGCCGCCTGGCACAGCTTATCAAATCAATAACCCCGTTCTATAACACAACTCCTGCCAGCCATCCTGAGGTATAGACATTTCGCAGCAGGGCACCCCCCAGTCGCCTGAGCCAAGACAGCTGGAAGAGGTTGGTGCGTGTGAGGGTGGGGAATGGGGGGGGGGGTAACTTGGGTGCTGGTGCTGAGACCTTGACATTAGAAGGAGGACGAAAGGAGCTGACTGTGCAGCCACACCATCCCTCCATCTCCCACCTCCTCCTCAACACCTAGGAGGGAGGAAGAGTGAGCGTGTGACAACTGGGAAAAGAAAGGAGAGGAGAGCAACTTTTGACACACACAGAGGTGTTGTCATACCGTCATCATCGATTGAACTGCAGACACAGCTTTCTGAGTGACAAGCATGTTGCTTGTGCGCCGCATTCCCCCCCCCCTCCATTTCTTATTCTCGCCCACTTTGCCTGCCACTCCCCTCTCCCTCCTTCTCCTCCCTCCTGACTTTCTTTCCCTCCTCATTCCTTCTCTACCTTCCTGCACTTAAACGGCACACACATTCTCCAATGTGTTCACAAATAGCTCACCCCCACCTCTAACACACACACACACACACACACACACACACTTACACACAGATATATGCACAGACATTCCTAAGACCCCTCCTCCACATAACCCCCAAGTCTCAGCCTTTCATTCAGCACCCCATGCCATCTGTGACCCAGAGAAAACTGTGTGCCGACACCAGCCGGACCTTTTCTGTGCTTTTGTTTCGGCACTCTGACATGATCCCGCGAGGTACATGCATACACATACAAAAAAAAAAAAAAACACAGATGCACACAAAAACACAAATATCCACAATTTCTCTTCATCCCCCTCTCTAGAGCTGGAAACAAAACAAAACATGGCAACACACATTTTCCACAGACAGCTTTGGTCATGAATCGATACATCATCACATGCGTCTTCACTCAACAATTACTTCACAAAGTAAATGTTCTGCAACCACAAGTCACACACTTGATGTAGTAGACACCTGCAGCACAACAGGGTCAACACTGCCAAACAAAGTTCAATTAAAATGTGCGGCTGCATGCGTTTGTGCCAAATCAAGACCTGTAGTTAAGCAGGTCATTGACTGAGAGGGAGATTATCGATGTTTACAAAACTGTAAACCCCCCCCCCATACCCATCCTCAATACCTTAATCCTACACTCATCATCCTACAATCTATGCATCATAACAATAACAATAATTTACACATGCACTATAGAAGGCACCTCCCCCCATAATCAACCTGATTTAATTTATAGAACCCCCTTGTATTTCTATTACCCTCCTGCAGGGACACATCCCAAACAGGCAAGCAGTTATACTTGGTCTAATAAATCACACCCTTGTTTCCAGTTTAGGAGTCATCATCTCACCTGTTTACCATGGTCCCAGAGAGAAACGAGTCTGTCAGTAAATGCTTTTAGACAATACACAGTACAGTGCCACCCTTTAAACACCAACAGTGTGAATAGATCTAAATACATATATGAATATTAATATTCTGTAGTGCAATATCTGACATTTTAACCCAGGAGCTGGGAGTAAAGAGCTTACCTTGCCCGTGCAACATGTGGCAGCTGCTGCCGAGGAGGAGCAGGAGAAAAAGAGGCTGACACCGGCTCCCACTCCGGGCCGTCCCTGTCCCCATCCCGGTCATCTTCTGCCGGCTCCCTGCTGCGGGTCCCTCCTCACGCTCCGGGGACCTCGTAGGGCAGCAAATGTCCGGTTTAATCATGCGGGAGAGGGGACCAACAGTGTCTCAGTGTCCGCTTGTGCTTTGCTGCTGCAACTCTCTCTGCCCTGCGCACGAGTGGGAAGAAGTCGGAGCGGAGAGAGAAACGGGCTTCGGCTCCGCGCTCCCGGTGAAGCCAAGCTCAGAGCTACGGGAGTTCGCCGCTGTCGCTGCCGGAAAGCTCCCCGATCTGACTCCCTAGCTCCGGTGTCCAAAACTCAGCAGGCAGCGGGAGAATGAGGAAGGGGTGGGAGGAGGGGGTCGCTTCACCAGCAGAAATACTTTCCCTCACTAGTGTCTGGCTTTACGGTGTAACGGCACGGTAATCTCTATGTGCTGCGGCGGAGTCCGTGTGTTTCTGCGTCCCGTGATACCTCATTTTCGGATTGATCGGAGCAAGGAATTAATACATTTAAGTGTTTTAGATTTATCGGCTTATTCTCTGCCATCGACCTCAAATCCACGCTTGTTTTAATGTCTTAACCGGGGATTTGTCCCGCGGATCATTTAGCTGTTTAGAGAGTGGTCGTAATAACAGAGAAGCAATAAAACACGTAAATTATCCATCCATAATTGTCCCTGTATGTGTGTGTGTGCGTGTGTGTGTATGTTCTAAAAATCAATCCAGTAATTGTTACTGTTAATACCCCTGTCTTTTCTTTTTTTTTGTGCAAACAAACTGCACAGATAGTCTTTTCCCCCCCAAGTGTGGTGATGGAGAAGCGTGATGGGATGCCGCTTGTTATCTAAAGTTAGAAATCCTAATTAACTGTTAACTAAACAAGTCGTCGATTATCCACCACTCTCCCAAAAGAGGTACTCTTGCCTCGGATACCCGATAGGCCAACTTGCCGTAATGCGCTGGGTCTCGGATTACACGAGAAAATGACACAACAGGTTAGCAAAAAAGCAAAAAAAAAAAAAAAAAACAAAAAAACATAGACGCAATACAAGTTTCTCAGCAACAACTGAGAGTTTTCTTTTCTTTTCTGTACATTCACCGGCGAAGAGTTAACGTTAGCTAGCTAGTACAAGCCAAAGTAACAGTCTGTTGAACTGAACAAACGGCCGTTACAGAGACGGTAACGTTATATTTACTCTCACTGCTGCTACTGCGACACGAGCCTTTAGCTTTTCCATCCAGTCTTCAGCGGTCCTCCAAAAACAGTCCATCCGACGAAAGAAACCGTTACTTGAAAACGTTTTATCGTTATCCGTTCATACTCACGGGAGTTCTTGGCTACAGTTAGCGGGGTTTTAGCCGTTTTTCTCCGTCTCCAGCACCCTGTTGGGGCTTGGGGAGCTGACTGAGGCGATGCGTCTCCCTCAACTGAACACCTGCCACCGTCCTCGACACAGACTTGGGAGAGAGAGAGGGCTCTTGTTTTGCCTTATTCAACTGCGTTTTCGGTCTTTTGCGAAAGCAAAGCGTTGATATTTAAGAGCCTGGATTTACTTTGTCCACTAATTTCCCCATTCTCTTGCTCAGCCTCTCCGTTAATCTCTCCCTTGATCTATCCCAAACTCAAAAACTAAACTTCCATTCACTATCATCCGTTGTTGCTGATTGGTCGAGCTGAATGCTCCCGCTGTTCCTATTGGACAGCCCGAACCAGGGGGCGGGAAGCAATGCCAGCACTGCGAGCATGGTGGACGGCGCCCCCAAGCCCCCCCACAACGTGTCTGTAAGTTGTTGGTTTGTTTTTTTACACATTTCCTCTCAAACTAGATAACCAGTCAACCATTTATAGTTTTTAGGGAAGCCACATGATTAGTTGTATATTACTTATTGGAGAATGTGTGTCAAAGTGGTTGGGAAGGCTACATAAAGAATAGTAGTCTGCGCGCGCGCGCGTGTGTGTTTGCTTACCTCAAAGAACTTTCACTGTTATTTTACTGAAGAGAAACTCTCTGATGCAGCTACACACACACACACATGCTCCATTACGAAATAACTGCCTGGAGCTATATCTTAACTACTAATAAACTAGTTTCTTCCATGGTGAGGGTCATTAAATGGTACATTAATAAAAAAGCCTACAACACAGTGACCTTATCTTTTATTGCCTCAATAAATCCTCAGAGGCAGATTCCCCATCCACTGAGTGGCCAAAACGTCTCACCACGCCAGCTAGCTAGCTGTCCCCAACACGTTCTCCTCAAGCACCTTCACCTCAGCTCATCCATTTATCTTTCCATCTAGGCTCATTTGGCAACTGGCTTCATACTTTCTGTTTCCAGTAAATTATGCTAGTAGTTTCCATGAAAATGTTCTTCCGCTTAGTCTCCAGTGCCAAACCTCAGAGGTTTCTCTGGATTCCACATTAAAAGATTAAAATCCCCATCTTCTAGTTCAAAAATGCAATCAGAACTATTTTATAAGTTATACAAATTAATGGGAAAAGAAATACAGATTCCTCATGTCAGTCACGTGCTATTGCATTTTCAGTCCCCAGGACCCACATTTATCCAACTGCTAACATTGAAATTTTGGACTTAAGTGAAATGCCTACTTGCAGAGGATAAAATTAATCTATCAAACCCTTTCAACTTAAAAGTTCTCTGCAAATGTAAGAGAGCTCCTAGATGATTGTAGTACAGAAACCGAGGTGATCACACGCCTTCTGAGACACGAGACTGAGCGTACAAAATACCATTGGTTATAATACATTTTCTGAAGCAATATGACTAATTCAGAGGGTAGTTTTAACTACTTTTTTGCATTTCATATGAACATTTGAGTCAATGTCCTATATATTACACTGATGTTAATTTAACATGTTAACTGCTGATGGAAATATTAGGGATTTCATATAGATGAAAAAAACAAACAAAATAATAAATGAAAATCGCACATGTTTTTGTAGAATAACATCACTGAGTAAAATCCCAGGATGTTTTAAAGAATGAACGATATGGCAGATGCAGGGTGAATCCCTGTCTGATTGGGTATTCCTGCTCTGAGCACAAATGTGTCTTATTCTTAAAACTTGGCAAAAAAAAATTTTACTCCTAAAATGGCTGTTTGGAGCATTCTTAGTTTGAACAGTATTTGCCCCGATCTCAACCCACCTATGGGAGATTTTGGAGTGACAGTGACAAACATCTTTTGGAAGAATGGTTCATCCCTGCAGTGAAGTTCCTTGTATAAACTATGCCAAGGTGCACTGAAGCTGTTCTTACAGCTTGAGGTGACCCAACACCCTAACTTTATTTTGGATTTGTCACTTATCCGTATTTCTGTCACAAATGTAACCAAGAACCCGGTGTAGTGGCACCAGCAAGGCCTTTAATTGCTTTCTATACGTCAGCCATCTTGCTTGCTAGGGTCTTCACCATATGTTGCTTGACTGAGCAATACCAAACACTCTGCAACAACTCCACTGTCAAACTCTGCATTTCCCCTGAGATTTTTTTTTCAAAAAAGATTCAGCAGCTGCACACCTGGCTGACCTGTTCCTCCCTCTCATTCCGCCCAGTGGTCTTTGCACCTTTGGATCTTGGCCTTCTTGTTGGCCCTTTAGTCACCTCCACAACACGCAAGCAGCAACCAGGCAGCAATCTGTTTGGAGACGGTTACAGACCGATCCTACAAATTGGATGTCTGCCAGCTACTATGATACCATCACAATCTCTAAAGCTTGCTCAGACACATCTATGTTTTTTTTGTCTTGTTACTTTCATCTCTTTGCAACCATAGACTGTTAATATTCAACCCGGTCTCACGGCAGTTCGTGTAAATGTCCACGTTATTCTTAATCTATTGATACGTGTTCACGGAGACGTTTTTCTCGTTTTTTACGTGTAACTGTCACGTTATTTTTTACGTGTAACTGTCACGTTATTTTTTACGTGTAAATGTCACATTATTTTCTCCATAAGCCGAGAGGCGCCCGGGAGGCACCCGCGAGGCGGCCCGCAAGGCGGCCCGCTGGGGACGCCCCACAATAACGGGATGGCGGAGGTTGGGTTAAGGAAAAAACTTACGGGGAAAGGGCGCCTTAAACGCCGGGAGACGCGCCACAGTAACACGCGGGACAAAACGCCACACGCAGGGACGCCATCCCCGGGAAACAAAGCACCGCAAACGGGACGCGATCCCCGCTCGCCCGGGTGAAAGTCCTGTGTTGTTTGACCCATCCACCACCCCGACCAACCTCCCTACGCGGATTTTCGGCTTTTTATATTACTCCCTACAATTTCGTTCTGTGGCCACGAAATATGCTTCCCATTGAAATACATTACTTCACATTTTCGTGTTGTCCACCACATAAAAAACGACAAAAACATCTCCGTGAACACGTATCAATACATTCAAATAACGTCACATTTACACGAACTTCCATGAGACCGGGCTGTAATATCAATGGACAGAGCATGTGTGACGTCACCCATTGGTTTGTGGAGATCTGCTATGAGTTGTCGAGTTTGCCGTTACGGGCGCAGCCATCCTGGTTGCGGATGTGACGATTTTAGACGAGAGGGAGCAGTGAGGGAGGAGCCATAGACTGCTGCTTACATTACATTACGTTACATTACACACTTTCACTGGCAATCACATCATAGCCACGCCCTAAACACCCCCTGCTTTATCGCTGATTTTAAAATCAACGAGACCATAATTCTAAATAAATGACCATTCTGTATTACTTTCTATTCCATTTTCACTCTTTCAATTCACTTCGGGAATTAATGTGTTGAATCTGCCAGTCGGAAACAGGAGGATACTTGTGCCACCTGCCACCTGACCACGCCCACCTCACCTGTTGACTATAAATTGTTTACGAATCCTTTGGCTCATCCTTTGCACTCTCTGCCGGCACTCCAATGCATCCTGTGTGCGTCGTCATAAGTTAACGTGAGTCACTCCTATCATTTCGATTGTGTTTTTATGCCTCGTCATGATCTGCTGTCACTTTGCTAAACCTGTGCACTGCTGACTGGATTCCTTTGTTTGCCAGACATGTGCCATGAGCCATGTGGAAAGATTGCATGTTTCAATCATCTCCTTTTGTTCATTTGTATAATTTGTTTAATTTATGTGTTGATTGACCACTGTCTAATTGTATTATCTCTTTGTTATCCCTTTATGCAGCACACAAACGTGAATGCAATGAATCAAAATCACCTTGAAGGATAAGAAAATAAAATACCACTGGCGTTGCATCAAACCCTGTCTTCTCCCTTATTCATCACTCCATATCACTTGACGTCTTCTGACCGAGACTCCGTTTGCTCACCAAATCCTCACTCCACTTGAACCATTTCACGTCACCCTACAGTTCCTTCAATGATATTTTTTAAACCGCCTTCTGTCCCACTTTGTGTAGTGCCCTTGAGTTTGAGCAAGGTATTTTTAAAATGGAATATATTACTAAACTCTAAATATAATGATGCCCCTGGTCACCTCTGACCTTGGCTTTCACTTTTCTTCAAACTGCTTCTTGCTTCTTAAAGATTCCCAGCGATATTCGTCTATGATCCTACATTTCTAATAAAGCTGTCCCATTTACTTTCCTCCAGTCTCTGTCCTGTTCCAATGGGGGTAGGTCACAGATATTGCAGTAATGTTATGTGAATGAATGTAAGCAGCATTTTAACACATTTAGCTGCAGGGGAAAATATTCTTCAGAACTGACTGGAATCATAAATTGAAAGAAAATTCCATCCACGTTGGAGGTAATAAGTTGTCCATATTTTACCCTCTGGTGTATCAGGTTAGATTTTATTTGATAAAACCCCCTGTAAAAAGTAAGAAGTAAAGTTTAAAAATTCTGTTCAATTAATCATATAACATACAATTTACCCACTCAGCCCTGTAACTAGTCATTAAAAAGGAACAACTCAGCCAAAGCTAAACATCACAGAACCAAGACTAACATGTGTTGTGTGTATGATTTGCTGCCTAGGTTAACTTGAGTGATAATTAATAAAATGCTGTTATTTTAGGACGATCTAGTCACATGTGTCTCATCTTAAAAACATTGATATTTTCACTGTAATCTATCAGATTGGAGATGTGTTTTCATAAAAAATGTTCACTGTATTAATTGTTTTTAATGGATATATATACATACTAATGAAGCCATTACATCTAGAAAACTTCATAAGTGAACCTTGAGTTTAGAATATTCTAATACATATGTGTTCCCGAGGTCAAGATTTAACCTCCATTTTCAAATAAAATCCTTGTTATCCATCATAGCCTACCCATGGGAATTTCTGTTATTTTATTTTTATTTTCAATTTTTTAATAACAGTCATACCCATGGTCTTTAACAAGAACTCACAAGAGCACACACAAACAGTTGAGAGTAAAATAAATGCCAATAAATGTCAAATTTAATAAAACAAGTTTTGAAATGAAACCCACAGTGGCTTGGAGTCATTTCTTCAAGAATTCATTTTGCATAACATTATTGGATTTGTTTTGTAACATGTCCAGTTCCTAATTGTCATTCAAGAAGTGCACACACACACACAAACACACACACACACACGGTTATCTGGTTCCAATACACAGACTGAGTGCTCACAGTTTCTAACTCTGAAGCCAATTTAGCTTCCAATTACCTGTGTATCCAGTACAATTACCGCTGCATTTTCTTCCCTCAATCCATCTTCTGCTTGCTATCACCAAAGCATCCAGTTATAGCCTCTCATCCAGAGAGAGAGACACATATAATTACAAACGCACACACCCACGCATTTGTGCACACAATATTTATTTTGTAAGTGCACCTTAGAGGGATATCTATCCTGGCATGTGCATGGACATGTATCTCAAAGCATCTAGCTACATCTGCTCGACAAATCTCTCTCCTCTCCGTCCAACACACACACACACACACACATACTCGCAGTGCAGCGGCGAGCTGACCTCAGTAGAGGTCTCTGTGATTGGGCTGAACGATGACACCACTCTCTGTTATCCTTGCAGAGGCAAACATTGGTACTGTCCCCTGTCTCTTTAACACCTGTTTGACTAGGCTAATGACTTTTGTCGTGGTAACCAACACAATGCTGCCAGCACACACACACACACACACACACACATATAGACCCATGCAGAGCTAATGAGGGGCTTCCTGCAGCTCGAGCTGTCATTATGGTGGAGGGAGATAATGTCAATATTAACTGACCTGTCATAGCAGTGGAGTGCCGGGAGGATACACACAATGGGAAAGTGGTTTGCAGACAGAGAAAGACAGAGATTTAAAAGCATAGCTGTGGGACATTGACTAACAGCATCAATTGCTTATTCTCGTTGCTTTTAGAACTCTTTCGGAAACTGCTCTTTTACCATCATGGCTGCTATATATGAATACAGCTTCAATACAGCATGTGTGCCATACCTACTGCGGTCAGAGTGCACAGTCCCCATCAATACTACACCTACATACATCTCTGTTGTGTATAGAAACATAAAGGGATTATATAATGTCCTTCGTGTTGAGGCTTTTGTTGTTGCCATAATGTGATAGCAAGGCCATGTGGAACCTAAAGATGCTGATTTGTCGTGAAAAGAGCTTTGTTTGAGTTGTCTTCTGTGCTTTCATTCACGTATTCACATTATTATGTATTATATAATTATTCCTTACAGAGAAAGACACAACATTAAAAGCTACAAAACTAAATGACTAGAAGCCCACTTTTCTAATCAAACTCACTTACAATGGCTTCACAGGATGGGTTGTCTCTTTGTGTTTGTTTGTGTGTGTGTGTGTGTGTGTGTGTGTGTGTGTGGTTTAGTTTGGTTTCATTTTGGCCCAGGGTGATGCTGCATTCTTGCATTTCAGGCAGATGGAAACTTGATCCCCCAAAACCAGTGGCTCCACCTGTTATCCAAGCTATCTCCTGGAGCTAAAAGAGAGGGCGAGGGCTCACCAAGAAGAAAGAGCAGGAATGAGGTTGAGCTGAGGGTTTCAAAAAGCCTTTCATGTGAAAAAAGGGAGTGAGTAAGGAAATGGAGAGGGAATTGTAAGGAGTTAGGTCACACCTGTAGCGCACTGAAAGAGACAGGGAGGGATGCAAGAATAAGTGTAACACCAGTGGGAGAAAGGGAGGATCGGCACAGAGAGCGATCACTTTTTAGTGAGTCAAGCAGAGAGAAAGGGGTGTGAAAATCCCAGTCTAGGCTTTCAGGATTCTTTTATGGAAGGAGAATGAAGAAAAGTAAGCTAGAAAGCAGAAAGAGCGGGTCTATGGAAATGAAAAAAAGGGAAATATACCCAATGATTTCAGGGTCATTGTGTGGACTATAGGCAGAGAGAAATACAAAATGAAAGGCTCAAGCTGCGTGCTAGTGGATGAGTCTGTGGGTCTATGATTTTTGTTGTTGTTTGTTTTAGTTTCTTTGTGTATGTGTGTGCTTGATCTCTTAGGACCTGCTGTGTGTCATCCCTGCAGCAACAAAGCAGACCGACAAATTTGGAGCTCCGCCTCGTCTCACGCTGGCCAGCTACTCGTGTGTCCGGCCAGACCGCAGGGCCTCGCAGCTGGTCGCAGAGAGCTGCGGCGCAGACTTATGGGATCGCGCTCTGAAGCTCTCCCCTGTGCACCTGTAATCACATACAATTATCCAGCATCACACTGTGTAAGAGGAGGAGACAGAGTTGATACACTATACTCATAACCAACACATAAAAGGAAAGCAAACACAAAGGGAACACAAAACAGACCTCAAACTGTAAAAAGAGATGAGTCAAAAACAAACAACCGCTTAGTTTGTGTGCATGCCTGTACTTGCATGTAAGAGCATGTGTCCCTCCACTTGCACAAGGGAATGCCCAAAGGCACTCACTCCCGGGCCCTTCCTGGTGTACAGGGTGTGGTCGATGTTGCAGAGATATCACAGAAAACTGAGGCCATGCCCTGAGGAAAACACACCATGAGCTTTCATTTTTCCATCCAGCCATCTCTCTCTCCACCTGCTGCCCTTTACTCATCCTCATCCAAACTCACTTATTTTTCTTAAAACCAATTCCATCTTTCCCACCATAAATGTTCTCCTCTGTGGGGAAGAAAAACATAGAAACTCTTAATTTTTCCCTCGTTACATTCCCTCTCTTACAATTCTTGTTCCTCCTCTCTTATCTCACATACATATTTTTTTTAAAGGTCCAATGACATGGTGCTCTTTGGATGCTTTTATATAGACCTCAGTGGTCCACTAATACTGTATCTGAAGTCTCTTTCCTGAAATTCAGCCTTGGTGCAGAATTACAGCCACTAGAGCTAGTCCCACAATGAGCTTTCCTTAGGATGTGCCATTTCTGTGTCTGTAGCTATTGAGGAGGTAGTTGGGTCATCTATAGCAGTTCGGTGACCGTGGAGAGGAAAGGTTTGTTTCTCACTGGATTTGTCATCTATGAAGGTTAAAAAAAGAAATTAGCCGGGGTGCCCCTCCCCCAAAAATGTGTGGGAAAATGTTTGTGTATCCAAAATGGTTGTCGCCAAAGCCTAGCTGGAAATTAACTTTTAATGGTTTTGCCCACAGTACTGCATAATACATGGTTTCTGAGTCTATTTGGGTCAAGAAATTCATAAATGATAAAATTTGACCTTTTTTCAAATTAAGATGCACGCCAATTTTGGGGCTCTTTAAATGTCATTTTTCAAAATCGTCAAAGAGCCTTAATATTAGGCGCAAATGAAAGCTCTGCTCATACTGAGTGCAGTTATGGACAGCAACATTAAAACATACACATATGTCATCAGATGTCTGGGTTGGAACCAATGAAAGAGGAGATTATTAGGGCGCAGCCGACGCAGCGCGAAGGCCCTATTGAAACTGAAGGAATTATTATTATTTTCTGCAAATTTATTGGCTTTTTGAGGGGCTTAGCATATTCAAAAACTCACCAACATGCGGTCTCATTAAGTCTGGTAAAAAAATGTATTTTTTATAAGGTGTTTCAGGGAAGAAAAGGGCGCGCAAAATGGCTCGACAGCGCCATACAAAGTTAAACAAAATGGCCCCTGCAGTGTGTTTAACGTAGACTCACGAAACTTGGTGCACATATGTAACATGTCAAGATGTACAAAAAGCTTCATTGGAGCCATACCCTAAACCCAACAGGAAGTCCGCCATTTTTAATTCAAAGTTTGAAATTAGTGCAATTTTGGCCATTTCCACATGTCATACTTTAACAAACTCCTCTTAGAGATTTCATCCGATCAACTTCAAATTCGGTCTGTGCCATCTTAAGACCTTAAAGGGGTGATAGAATGATTATATAGGGTATTTCACACTGTTGCTTAAGGTCTCCTAATGGGGTGTGTAACATTGGTTGGGCTGAAAATGGCCTGGTTGATATTTTATTGGCCCTTATGCATCCCTGTGTTTTGGCCCTATTTGTAACAAGAGCTTTTCTTCCAAATATGGTATGCTCATGAATATTTAGATAATCTGTCCGCTGATTGGTTGAGTGAAACCCCCATACACACACATTAGAGACGAGACAGCAGGTCTCATATTCCAGGCACTGCAATGTTTCGTTACCAAATTCATTTCTTTTTTTATGCGAGAAAAACAACTATATTAAGCTCAAATATGGGCCGTTTCACAAAAATTGATGGCCATTTGCAAATTTGGTAAGACGTGTCGGACTTTAGGAGCTCCACACAGTCTGCTGAGAAAGTGGCAGCCTGCTGGGCTCCATACCCAGGGCAAAGTCACCCTTTGTGGATTACTGCACTACCGACTATTACAGTGATGCCGGCCAGCTGCCGGCATAACTATAATATATTTACAGTTTCCGTCACAGCAATTATATCACAGTTACCCCAAGGTCTTACAAAGCTAACAAAAGCTAACAGTCTGATTTGAATTTAAGGCATTTTTATGAACGTGAGGGATCTTGTTAGGAGGAGCAGCTAGCTAGCTAGCTATATGTCCCATTCAATACAATGGGAAAAGGTTGCGGCTAGCTAGCTACACTTTCGGCATAACTATAGTATATTTACAGTTTGAATTTCGTCACGGCACTTATATTACAGGTTCCCCAAGGTCTTATAAAGCTAACAGTTGTGTCCGATTTCAATTTAAGGCATTTTTGTCAACGTCAGGGGTATTGTTATGAGGAGCAGCTAGCTAGCTAGCTATAGTACAAGCCAAAAGTTTGGACACACCTTCTCATTCAAGTGCGTCACACAAAGACACGGTGGTTGGAACCAAAGATCTCAAATTTGGACTCATCAGACCAAAGCACAGATTTCCACTGGTCTAATGTCCATTCCTTGTGTTTCTTGGCCCAAACAAATCTCTTCTGCTTGTTGCCTCTCCTTAGCAGTGGTTTCCTAGCAGCTACTTGACCATGAAGGACAGATTCACGCAGTCTCCTCTTAACAGTTGTTCAAGTGATGTGTCTGCTGCTAGAACTCTGTGTGGCATTCACAACACAACTGATGGTCCCAACCCCATTAATAAGGGAAACAATTCCACTAATTAACACTGACAAGGCACACCTGTGAAGTGAAAACCATTTCAGGTGATTACCTCATGAAGCTCATTGAGAGAACACCAAGGGTTTGCAACGCTATCAAAAAAGCAAAGGGTGGCTACTTCTAATGTGTGTGTATGGCGATTCGCTTAACCAATCAGCGGGCAGATTATCTAAATATTCATGAGCATACCATATTTGGAAGAAAAATTCTTGTTACAAATAGGGCAAAAACACAGGGATGCATAAGGGACAATAAAATATCAACCAGGCCATTTTCAGCCCAACCAATGTTACACATCCCATTAGGAGACTTTAAGGAACAGTGTGAAATACGCTATATAATCATTCTATCACCTAACCCCTTTAAGGTCTTAAGATGGCACAGACCGAGTTTGAAGTTGATCAGATGAAATCTTGATGGACTTCCTGTTGGGTTTAGGGTATGGCTCTAATGAAGTTTTTTGTACATCTTGACATGTTACATATGTGCACCAAGTTTCGTGAGTCTACGTTAAACACACTGCAGGGGCTCCATTTTGTTTAACTTTGTAGGGGGCGCTAGTGAGCCATTTTTGCGCGCCTATTCCCTGAAACCCTTAAAATACGTACATTTTCACCAGACTTAATGAGACCGCCAATTTTGGTGAGTTTTTGAATATGTTAAGCCCCTCAAAAAGCCAATAAATTTGCAGAAAATAATAATAATTACTTCAGTTTCAATAGGGCCTTCGCTGCTGTCAGCGCTCAGGCCCTAATAATCTCCTCTCTTTCATTGTTTCCAACCCAGACATCTGATGACATATGTGTATGTTTTAATGTTGCTGTCCATAACTGCACTCAGTATGAGCAGAGCTTTCATTTGAGCCTAATATTAAGGCTCTTTGACGATTTTGAAAAAATGACATTTAAAGAGCCCAAAATTGGCGGCCATCTTGAATTTGAAGGTCAAAAATAGGTCAAATCAAAAAATCTTTATCATTTATGAATTTCTTGACCCAAATAGACTCAGAAACCATGTATTATGCAGTACTGTGGGCAAAACCATTAAAAAGTTAATTTCCAGCTAGGCTGACGGCAGCCATTTTGGATATAGGGCTCCCAAAAATTTTCCCCACATTTTTGAGAGGGGCACCCCGGCTAATTTCTTTTTTTAACCTTCATAGATGACAAATCCAGTGAGAAACAAACCTTTCCTCTCCACGGTCACGGAACTGCTATAGATGACCCAACTAAGGAGAGAGGGTGGGCAAGGTGGAGGGTGGGGGTGTGGCCTTGATCAACTGCCACTTTGCTCGTTTTAAAGACATGATGTCTCTCTCTCATGGGCGGGCCAAATTCTCTGGGCGGGCAAAGCAGAGAAAGGGGAGGTAACCTTGTAACCTTGACAAATGTATGTGAGATCACACTCCTTCTGGTCATGCAGGAAACTTCATTCGTATTGAAAGTATTTTCCACTGCTTCTCTGAGGCTTTTGGGAAAAGTTTGAAACCTAATCCCAGATCGGCCCATCTGAGCTTTCATTTTCTCAAAGGCAGAGCAGGATACCCAGGGCTCGGTTTACACCTATCACCATTTCTAGCCACTGGGGGACCATAGGCAGGCTGGGGGAACTCATATTAATGTTAAAATACCTCATAAAGTGACATTTTCATGCCATGGGACCTTTAAATATGTTTATTATTTTTAGAAAAAACAACATAAAAATAATACAATTACACAACAAACAGAACATCAGAATTTGGTCAAATATGGTGTCATGTCAAAAGGACAAGAAATGGACATTGAAGAGTGCAAGAAAATGGACCCAAAAAAAAGGAACACACATATCCATATACATAAATGCACAGTGGGACACTAAATAACATCTGCAGCCTGCCCCTCAAAGAATCTCAGTACAGGGTCCCATATCTTTTCGAACACATCTCCCCTATCTTCGTTGTAGTATCTCAGTCTCTCCAAGTGAAGTGTGTTAGACATTTCTCCCAACCACAGGTCATATGTAGGCACAGAGTCCATCTTCCACACAGGCAAAATCAATTTCTTCGCAATCACCATCCCAAATTCAATAGCCTTTTTCTTGTACCTGTTAGCAGTGGGTAAGGGACTTTGCCGCTCCCAGGATCGCTACAAGGGGATTAGGTTTCAAACTTTTCCCAAAAGCCTCAGAGAAGCAGTGGAAAATACTTGAGCATTACGAATGAAGTTTCCTGCATGACCAGAAGGAGTGTGATCTCACATACATTTGTCCTATGTGATGATGATGATGATGATGATGATGATGACGGTATAAGTTTAAAGCAGCATAACACGTGTGTGCACAGGCAGGCGCACACTTAAAAAACATGATGCAACATACGGTATAATGTTTGAGGTGTGAAAACTGATAAGCATAAGCATGTCAGCGTTCCTTTAGTGATTTAAAAATACCTTTACTGACTTTCTCCTCTCTGTAGGGTGCTTGCAGAGGAATACACATCAAAAACTACTCGGAATAGAAACACAATTCGATACAAGACACTTTTGTAAGTCTAGCACGACAGGACAATGACTGAAGTAAGTAAATTAATTCTTCCTCTGGCTGACTACGAATAAGGAAAACTTTCTCAGGTCAAATCAGCCCAGTTTGATCGTTTTTGTTTTTCAAAACAAGGGTTTTGAATTCAGAACAGATAACTGGGATCAGACAGAAAGTTCCTCAGCATCCTCACCTTTAATAGCCGATCCAGGCCCATCAGTTTCATGGTTATTAATTTGCTTGTTGTTAATTACTATGCAGGGCATGCTTCCATTAGACTGGGTCATTATATTGCTTCATTTTTGTTTGGCTCCAGTCAATACATTGCTGCACAAACTAGAGCTCTGAGACACTCCAGTATCAAGTTTTACAACTGATAAATATGTATATTTGAATGCTAACAGAAGCTGATGGTGTCCAGTGAGGTTGGTGGCAAGTGCTTGTGATACAACCAAAAAAAACTGTAACATTAAAATAAGATTTAAAATGTTTCTGTTTTTATTAAAAGAACAATTTTTGTTTTGCACATATAACTGAGATACAAAAGAGGCAATACACACATAAGGGTGAAAATGTGGTTTTATGTACAAACATAATGAGGTTGTGAAAGAAAACGTACTATTACTACACAAGAATGGTGCTGACACATAGTAGAGGGGATCGAGCTGTGGCGGTGGGTGCTCCCATCCTCTGGAATAGCCTTCCAATGAATATTTCGAGAGGTGCAGACTATATATACTTTGAAGTCCCCGCTAAAGACACACCTTTTCACTCTGGCCTTTGGTCCTAGCTGAGTCTGGGCGTCAAATGTCTTTAAATGTTTACTGTTTTGTTGTTCCATGTTATTTGTAAAAATGTATTTTACGTGATAATTCTGTATTTGATATTTTACCTTGTTCAGCACATTGGTCAACCACAGTTGTTTTAATGTGCTATATAAATAAATGTAACATTGACATTGATGACAAAAGTTAACTGTTGTAATTCACTTAATTAATACTGTGTGTACTAAAGTCTTTGACAGGCTCCAAACAGTGTTAGAGTAGAACAGGTATTCCTTATGCACTTAACCCTTCTGTTGTCTTCGGGTCGTTTTCAAAGATTCTGTACCAGAAATTTGGGCTCCTTTCAACCTAATTCAGATGGATGGTTCTATAAAACGCTCTTAGGGTCAGCTCGGTACTTTCATTGACTTTTGGGTGATTTATTCAATTTTATAGCATTAACCTGTCTTAACTGACAGTCTGTGACTATCCATAAAATTATCTATAAACTGCCTGTGAGTTATGAGTCAAAATAATTCATAATTCCTGCTTTTTTTAACACAAAAATTAGATACAATTTCATATGAATGAGGGTTTATTGACCATCGTAAAACTAGAGGTAATAAGTTGGTGTTAGTGGTGTATATAGGCCTACTTGGTGGTAGTTAAAAAAAAAAACGCACCAAAAAAGTCAAAATAATGTCGGAAAAAGTGACAAAAATGTAAAAAAAAAAAACGGCAATATAAGTGACACAAACGTCAAAAGTGTCAAAAATATGTTGATTTATAATTGTGACCCGGGAGGACAACACAAGGGTTAAAGGAATAGATTGAAATTTTAACTGCTTTTCTGGCGGAGTTCAAGGAGAGAACTGATTCCACTCTCATGTCTGTAGAGTGAATATGAAGCCAATGTGAGCAGCCGGTCAGCTTAGCTTTACACAAACTCTAGAAGCGGGGAAACAGTTACAACCCCTCCCCCTACCTCCTCTAATGCTCACTAATTAACACATTATATCTTGTTTGTTTATTCCGTACAAAAAAACAAATTGGACAAAACTGCAATTTGCATTTTCAGCAGGGGGTTATGTGCCAGACTAATGGCTTTGAGCAGTGGTTACTGGTCCCAGCCAGTCCATAACTACCTGAAAAATGGCAAATTGTCCTCCTTATAAGTTGATTATTGTATTGTATTGTATATGTGTTAATTAATGAGTTTTAGAGGTGCTGGTAGGCTTATTTAATTGTTTTCCCGTTTCCAGTGTTTGTGCTAAGGCTAATGATGAAGGTATGACTCGTCCTACTCTGATTGTCTAGTAATCCTAGGAAACCCAAATTTGCTTACCATACAGATGTATGGCATGGATCTCATCTAAATCGTGTAAGCGAATAAGCGTATTCCTCAAAAACTGTAACTTTTATTTGAATCTAACAATAGCACTTGTGTGCGAGGAGAATGTATGCACTTTTTTTGTCACGCATGAACGCATGACTTCAGGGTTACGCCACACACCAACTGACACACATATTCACACTGAACATGCATGCACCTGGCTGAGCTGGTCACTGGTGCATGTGCACCCCTGACATGCTTTCTACATGCACATCTGTCACAAATGCATAACAAAGCACCTTGTCGTACCCTGACATCTCCTGTTTCTGCCCTCTAGGCCTATGTGTCTCCTACTCACTCTGCTGAAACACACACATGCTGCCTTCGCTGCAGTTGTCAGAAATAAATCAGCTGGGAGTTGAGCACATGTCAAAGACCTGAGAGAGAGTAAAGAAAAAAGATGTATTTACTCTCTTTCTGTTATATCACAGCTGCCGATACACGACATATGCAATTGAGCACATGGAAAACATCTCGACTAGAGGTGGCTATAGGGATATAGTTGATTATTTCTTATACTGTATAGCACCCCATTATGATTACCATTCACTTGCTGTATTTAAGTCATTGAAGCATAATGCAGCTATCAACTGAATGCAACCTTTTATTACTCTTTCTCCTAAACCAAATGTCCTTGAATACACAAGTTATATTTAGGATCCATCTTTCTTCATTGTACTCTGACGTAAGAGCTTATGAGATCTCGAAGGCAGCAACAACAAAAGGGAATGAGAAGATGAGAGAGTGATACATAGGTCTTATTGTGAAGATGTGCGATCTGTGTGAGAAAAAGGGTGAAAGTTAAAAGGTGAGGGCATCTTCATCTCTTATCACCTCTACCTTTTGTCTTCCATTGGACCACAGAGCTACACTGCCCCCCTCAGGCCAGCCAATCCTCCATCCATTTCTGTGGAAATGTGGGGCTGATTTGTCTCCTTAAAAAAAAAAAAGAGTTATGTTTTTAAATTCTGGGTGCATAGAAAGAGAGAGAGAGAGAGAGTGTGTGTGTGTTTTGTGGCTAGTTGTATTAATCATAACTTTGGTATAAAAAACTGTAAACACATTGTTCACATTGGAGAGACCAACAGCCTCCAGGGAAGTGTGTGTGTGTGTGTGTGTGTGTGTGTGTGTGTATGTGCGTATGTGCGTGCGTGTGTGTGTGCATGTGTGTGTGTGTGTGTGTGTGGGGGAGGGTTACTACCACACAGTCAGGTCACAGGAACCAATCAGAGCCTGTGCTCGGTGGATGATCTGACCCTGAAAGATCACCATGCGTGGGATGCCTGGCTGACAGCTGAAGTGGCTTTCCAGTACAGTCTCACACGTTATTAGTTGCACACACACACATTTGTGCACACACATATGCACTAACACACACATCCAAATTAGCTGCCAACCACAGCTGAAACACCTGCCTTCTCACCCAGGAGGAGATTTGATTGGGTTTGGTTTTTTCAAGCATTTAGCTTTAACATGCAGCTGGAGAGCGGCGTGTGTGCAAGCCTCTGTGTGTGTGTGTGTGTGTGTTTGTGTGTGTGTGTATGTGTGTGCGAGTGGTCTCAGCTGCACTGGTGGAGAAGTAATTCAATTGAAAACACTTTATCTCACTATACATCATTCTCTCCCTTTTACCCTTCTTCTTCTTCTATTTAGTTTTGCGTTCAGCATCTCGCTCCCTCACCCCCAACAGGTTACAAGCTAATGTTTAAACGTCGAGGATCAAAGGCCAAGATGGTATCCATTCCAGCCGTCCAAATCAGGGACTCATTTACACCTGGGATGCAGTGAAATTGAAGAAGAAGAAACAAAAAGAGAGATGTGGAACTAGAGGACCAGTAGCTCCTTTAAGTGGTCCCCGACATGTTCTCTTCTTTTCAACAGAATCCTTGCAGTCATTATAGATGCTGTTCCATCCATAGATCACACATTGTTGCCATTTGTTGCCATTTTCTGTGGCCCACCATGATAGAATTTTTTTTTTTTTTAAGTAATTTAAGTAACAGACAATGTTTAAAGGATTTAGTCTTTTTTTGAGCCTCTCCTACATTATTACATTACTCCCTGACTGTGTCATTTTGAATTTATCACCATTGATCATTAGGCCTGCTTAAGGGCAACTGTATTCTGTTAAAAAGCTTTCTCCTCCGCCTTTGGGCCCCAATACTTTGCTCTGAATCTGTGTGTGATGTATGGTGCTGCTGTATGTATTAGAAAGTGCCAAGAGGAAGTGATGGAGGGTCATGTTTAGATGATTAATGACACAGGGCTCAGGATCAAGAGCCACTGACACAAGGCAAGGAGAGGACGTGTGAGTTTATATAACATTGTGAGGCTGCAGGGTGGCAGCCACAATATTTTATCCTACTGTATTGTATTTATTTTTATTTATTTTTTAATTTGAGAATGTTTTTATGTTACATATTGTTTGTGTTGTGAAGCAACGGCTGTGGCACTGTGTCCAAGACAAATTTCCCATCGGGGACAATAAAGTGTATTCTATTCTATTCTATTCTATTGAATTATATATGTTGTATTTGGTCTGATATGATAAAGTAAAAAATACAGTGATGCCTATATATCAAATGATATACCCTAATGAGTTGTATTTGTCATTGCACTGAATTATTTACTTTAATTCCTTGTTGTAACTTCCCTAGATCACTAGTTCCCAACCTAATGGCAGGACCCCTTCAGTGGTCACAACTCTGTCTCTGTAAATAATAATTTATACTTTTTAATGATCCCCAGTGGGGAAATTACAATGTTTTCATTCAATGTTAGTGTTTAACACTACACACAGGCCTGAAATACACACACATGCTCAGGTCCTATACATGCACAAATGTATCAGAGATGTCAGAGTGAGGGGGCTGTGACTGCTGGACAGGCGCCCCGAGCAGTTGCAGATACCCTGCTCAAGAGCACCTTGGTAGTGCCCAGGAAGTGACTTGGCACCTCCCCAGCTACCAGCCCACACTCAGTACTTCAGTCTGTACAGGGACTTGAACTAGCGACCCTAAGATTTGGAGGAAACTTAATTGTTGTCTGTGTATTTTAAGTGCCTAACATAACCAGTAAAACATTGCATCATGTTGTAGTTGCAGATATTACATGGGGAAAATCTTGAGTATACATAGTAGAATATAAAAACTCCAAAAACTAGTTGACAGTCTATGTCAAACAGAAATTGGAGAAAGCCTGGAGATATCTGAAGATGACTGGGATAGCCAAGCCAAGGTTCATATAATGTGATATTGTGTGACTTCAAAATAAAAATTTCCTCAAAGGCTGGAGGCACTGTGGTATAAAAAATAGCTATCCATTTTCATATTTTCTGGGCTTGCACTTTTAATTTTTTTTCCCATACTGGCAAGAGATTGTAAAAGAAATAATGCAACTTTGTGGAATACAAGTTGATTGCTCTTTTGTCACATTATACCTGGACAAAATCCCAGACAGACTCGTGACTCAGGATGAAAACCTTCCAAATAGTCTTGGCTGCTAGCAAGAAAGCCATTACACGGAAACAGCTGGAGCCAAACTCCACATCAACATACGACTGGTCTACAATTATCAACGAAATATGATCAATAAGTATAATAATACTGGAAAGAATTGACTACACATATGTGCCAATAAGATGTATCCAATTATATGGGTAATTTAAAGACCCTTTACCTGTACAAGTATAATGTTGCCCATCGTTTTGCTTGATAATGTAGTTGCAAAAAAGTAGAAAACGTTTCCTCATCATGATAATAGCATGTAATCTAAACGGCATTGCATTTCTCTCCAAATGTATTTGCAACCTACAGTGGTAGACAAATGGGTAGTATATAAACATTTTTAAAAAGAGAGTGTTGCCACAAGATAAAAAAAGAAGAAAAAAACTAGTTCTGCTACACAAAATGATATAGATTTTTTTCTGACTTTTCTCTTCTTTGCTTTTTTCTTGTGAAAAAAGAAATGACCTCCTCAGGCCTAGATTTTTTTTTAAATGTAAGAACCTGAAAATCACTGCTTGTAGTGAAAACAATCAAGGACATCAAGCACATTTTTAAAGCCCATCATCATTAACAACATTGTCTTTTTCTTCAATGAAAAATGAGAAAACCACTCTGGAAAAGTAATATAAACTTGTTAATGTGTTATCATGATGTACTTATAGGAACATTTTTCACTTTTATGTTTTTATGTTTCATTACTTTGAGCAGAAGATATCCTTAATAGCTAAATGGAAAAAAATGGTAAAAGACAGAGACTATGTGTGTTTGTGTGTGTGTGTGTGTTTGTGTGTGTGTGTGTGTGTGTGTATGTGTGAAATGAACTTCTTGCCTCCAGGGAGAGGTGGCCTGCTAACAGAGATTAGTTTACATCATCCCTTTTTCAATCTTCTCTCTTTCTGTAGCGCACTCTTTGCTGTAACACACACACACACACATACACACACATACACACACACAAACACACACACACACACACACACACACACACAGATGAATACACACTTATAAAGACGAGACAGATAGAGTCGGATTTAGTATATTGTACATCTTTCTATTCATATTTTTTGTGTCATCTCATGCTCCTGTTAGAGCGTAAAAAGATGAAATCCCCCAGTTAAGGATTTTGGGCCATTGGAGGAGACAATCTGTGCAAATCACAAGTGGAAGGATGGAGTGAGAAATGGAGGGTTGAGAGACAGAGAGAGGGAGAAGAAAGGTTGTCAGGGAGACAGAGAGATTGCAAATGAGACCACCAAAAGAAATTTCGCTAGCTGTCTTTAATTATACATTTGTGTCTGCGAAGATAGTGTAACGTAATGGAGGTGTTTGTAACTGCCATGGGTGTGTGTGTGTGTGTGTGTGTGTGTACAGGGTAGGTCACGACACACTCTGAGTGTGTTCTGTATGTATCACAAATCCAACCTGTTTTTTTCACCTTTGCTAGAGGCACCGTGTCATACCTCGTGTATGGATTACTGTTGAAACATTAACAAGTTGTGCTAAAACAAAAACAGATGGAGCACATGGAGTTCCTTGTCGATTTGTAGAGTAGCTGTCAAGAGCTATTGATCTCCGATTAGCTGATTCTTCACTGTTTACTGATCCACTGCCTTGTAGCTCTTAGCTACTACGCTGCAGAACTGCATTACCAAGGCCGAGTGCAGCATTTTCACACACAAAAATGGCATGTTTTTTTTTTTTTAATCAACACATGGATTTCTAAAACATTTTGCACACAGTGATTGAATTGTATTGAATTTTTTGTTGTTGTTGCAATTTTCAGTGTCTCTCGCAACTTCATTGCAACAAAAATACAAAAGACACTGCAACTTTTATTGCAGTTTCTTTACAAAAGCTACCGCAAATCAGGCATTCTGGGCGGCAACAATCTAAAAAAAAGGCCGCGAAATCCTGGAGGGACTGGGAAGGGTTAAACTTGAGAGCAACTGGACTTTGTTAAAGGTGCCGTGAAGATGTTACGTCTCTTATCCAAGAGACTTCTTCAGCTCTGAGTGAGAGGTAGGGAAACCCAGCTATTTAACCTCTGTGGGGTCGTCCAGCGACCAGTCGCTATGTCTCCTACGACCATAAAAACTGTTGTACAACAGCCAGGAGCACTCACAAACAAAGAGGCATCGATCATCCTGACAGCAACCGCTTCTCTCTCTCTCTCTCTCTCTCTCTCTCTCTCTCTCTTTCTCCCTCTCTCTCTTTCCTGAGAGTTACCGCTTATCTCTCACTCTCTCTCTCTCTCTCTCTCTCTCTCTCTCTCTTCTCTAAACATGTCTCCAGCCGACATTTTAAATGAGCCGGAAAGCCAACAGCAAAGCCTCACTTTACTTTTAATGTTACCAAACAAAGACAAATGTTCTCCCCTTCATACGTCAAAAGTATCAAGAGTAACTAGAGTAGCCGACGTCCTCGTTCACTGCTGCACCTGCAATTAATGAAGTGCAGATAGGAGAAGAATGAAACTAAGAGGGTCTTTCTCCACAAAATCATCTGCCGAGTGTTTGGTGGTCATTTATTTGTGTTTAAGAACGTAACTACTGTGTAACAATTAAAATACCGTTTTATTTCTCTTTTCACAGATCCCTTTTGCTCTCTCTCTCTCTCTCTCTCTCTCTCTCTCTCTCTCTCTCTCTTCGCTTGCCCAAGCTTGCAGAGCAACATCTGCAGCCTACAGTTTCAATACTGCAAGCCTACTGTACAATGAGGAGTTCAAGTACAAGTACAGCTGGACAGGAGTATGTGACAATGTTAGCTGTTCGCTGAATATGACGTGTAAGACCCAGGTCGTATCTGAATTGTCATGACCAGCGATCAACACGTGTTCGACAATCCTGGTCCGACTCTGGTCATTGGTGTGATAGAGGTATAAAACAAAAGCCCTGAAATAAATCCTACATAATGTCCACTTTTTGTTGGAGTTATTCAAACTTTTTTTTTTTCCGGAGGAGGTTAAAATGACACAATTCATTAAAAATGAATTCAAATGTGAGCTAGTTCAGAAGACACAGCGTATTCTCTGCAGAGATACTCTTTAATGATCAGATAGAGGAGATTATCAATGGCAGAGTCCACTCCACCACCACCTTCATCATCCCAGGACTATCACTATCCCAAAAACCTGCTCCGCTAAAAAGCCCAGACTCACCTGTGCTTCACAGAGTAGCCTGGATGAGCGTGTCTTTGAACAAAAGTGGATTTAGCATGTGTGTCTGTGTGTGTGTGTGTGTGTGTGTGTATGTGTGTCTCTCTCCACGGGGCTTTGTCACACACTGAGAGGCCCAGTGGTACACACACACACACACACACACACACACACACACACACACACACACACACACACACACACACACACACACACACACACACACACACACACACACACACACACACACACACACACACACAGCACTTCCACTTTCACTTCAACAGGGCGGTAATGAAACAAAGGTGACTTTATTCCATCCCTCCCTACTGATCAAAGCCTCTTTCACTTCTCTTCCTCTTTCAAAACCCCAATCCAGCTCATCCTGCATATCTGTTTTCTGTCCTTCATATGTTCCCCCTCTCTCTGCCACTTCAATCTCTCTCACTTAAAGCAGTCGCATACATATTTATTATCTCACTACAGAACCACTCTCAAGAGCTGCTGTCTGTGTGAGTGCACCCTGATTGTGAACATACATTTTTTTTGAGAGTGACATTTACTGGTAATTATACACTGGATCAAAAGTGTTGCCTAAGCACACAATTTCCATCTTTTTGTATCCTTATAACACCGACTGAAAATCCCTTTGCATTAGAGGTGAAATGTCAAGAAGTATAGTATAA
>NC_053112.1:16760069-16872569 GCF_010015445.1 Perca fluviatilis
AAGAATCAACAAGTGGGACACAATCATGAAGTGGAACGAAATTTATTGGATATTTCAAACCTTTTAAACAAATAAAAAAACTGAAATATTGGGCGTGCAAAATTATTCAGCCCCCTTAAGTTAATACTTTGTAGCGCCACCTTTTGCTGCGATTACAGCTGTAAGTCGCTTGAGGTATGTCTCTATCAGTTTTGCACATCGAGAGACTGACATTTTTGCCCATTCCTCCTTGCAAAACAGCTCGAGCTCAGTGAGGTTGGATGGAGAGCGTTTGTGAACAGCAGTTTTCAGTTCTTTCCACAGATTCTCGATTGGATTCAGGTCTGGACTTTGACTTGGCCATTCTAACACCTGGATATGTTTATTTGTGAACCATTCCATTGTAGATTTTGCTTTATGTTTTGGATCATTGTCTTGTTGGAAGACAAATCTCCGTCCCAGTCTCAGGTCTTTTGCAGACTCCATCAGGTTTTCTTCCAGAATGGTCCTGTATTTGGCTCCATCCATCTTCCCATCAATTTTAACCAGCTTCCCTGTCCCTGCTGAAGAAAAGCAGGCCAAAACCATGATGCTGCCACCACCATGTTTGACAGTGGGGATGGTGTGTTCAGGGTGATGAGCTGTGTTGCTTTTACGCCAAACATAATGTTTTGCATTGTTGCCAAAAAGTTCGATTTTGGTTTCATCTGACCAGAGCACCTTCTTCCACATGTTTGGTGTGTCTCCCAGGTGGCTTTTGGCAAACTTTAAACGACACTTTTTATGGATATCTTTAAGAAATGGCTTTCTTCTTGCCACTCTTCCATAAAGGCCAGATTTGTGCAGTATACGACTGATTGTTGTCCTATGGACAGAGTCTACCACCTCAGCTGTAGATCTCTGCAGTTCATCCAGAGTGATCATGGGCCTCTTGGCTGCATCTCTGATCAGTCTTCTCATTGTATGAGCTGAAAGTTTAGAGGGACGGCCGGGTCTTCGTAGATTTGTAGTGGTCTGATACTCCTTCCATTTCAATATTATCGCTTGCACAGTGCTCCTTGGGATGTTTAAAGCTTGCGAAATCTTTTTGTATCCAAATCCGGCTTTAAACTTCTCCACAACAGTATCTCGGACCTGCCTGGTGTGTTCCTTGTTCTTCATGATGCTCTCTGCGCTTTACACGGACCTCTGAGACTATCACAGAGCAGGTGCATTTATAGGAGACTTGATTACACACAGCTGGATTCTATTTATCATCATTAGTCATTTAGGTCAACATTGGATCATTCAGAGATCCTCACTGAACTTCTGGAGAGTTTGCTGCACTGAAAGTAAAGGGGCTGAATAATTTTGCCCGCCCACTTTTTCAGTTTTTATTTGTTAAAAAGTTTGAAATAGCCAATGAATTTCGTTCCACTTCATAATTGGGACCCACTTGTTGTTGATTCTTCACAAAAAATTACAGTTTTATATCTTTATGTTTGAGGCCTGAAATGTGGCAAAAGGTCGAAACGTTCAAGGGGCCGAATACTTTCATAAGGCACTGTATGTATGTATATATATATATACATATACACACATATACATATATATATATATATATATATATATATATATATATATATATATATATATATATATATAACACATATATATATATATATATATACACACACATACACACACACACACACACACACACATACATACATATACACATACACACACATATCAGGCTAAGGTTAGCACAATGCAAACACAAAGCCTACCATGACAAAAGACAGGATATGATGCCTGATGCAAAATAAATATTGAAGTTTGCCACATTAAAGAGAGCTGAGAGGCTTGGGAAATGGACAGGCGGCTTGGATAAAAACCTGGAGAATGACAGGAAGGAGTAGAAGTATGATTATTTGAAATACTGATTAATCTGTCAATCGTGTTTTAGAATCTATCGATTAATCATAGAAAACAGTGAAAAATGCCCATGCCCACCACAATTTCTCAGAGCCCAAGGGCTTAGATTGCTTGTTTTGTGTAAACAAAAACAATATTAGTCTATTTATTTAGTTTTACTTTTCAGATTTAGTTTACAATAATCTGAAAAGTAACAAAGCCTCACACTTGAGAAGTTGGAACCAGTTATAAGTGACAAATATTTAATAAATAATTAAATTTGTATGTGATTAATCAAGTAATTACTAGGAAAGAGTATGGTGTTTAGATGAGTGGGCTGAGAACAAATGAGAAAGACATTCCAACAGCTCAACAGTTTCAGAGATAGAGATAAAATAGACAAACGGGAGGAAAAGAGCATGGAAAAAAAAAAAAAAAAAGAAAACAGTGTACAGAGGGCCTTAACGTGAGCAAGAATTTCACCCTGACAACTGGAAGAGCTATATCTGGACAGCAACTCCACATGAAGAGAAAGTGGTCACAAAATCGTAAATACCAATTATACACTCAATATGCTGTCCTTTAAATCTGCTCCAGGAGCTGTAAGGGACACGCAAAAATCAGACCCATATTCCAGCTTACTCACCCTGTAGATCCTTGAGATTTGGTCAGAAATAACATGTCCGACTCAGAGTTAAAAGTTATGCTAGTGTACAACAGAGAGCCAGCCTGCTGAGTTGCTGACTGCCTTGACCTTTAAAACAGAAATGTAACAGACCGATCAAGAGGTAGGCAAGGTTAAATGATAAAAAAAAAATTTAATTCTGCAAATTTCCATTAGTAGTATCAAAAACCCTGTCCCCTGTCAGACGGTGAACAGGATTTTGACTTAAAGAGTGCCATTATGTTGCTAAAACAACAGATTATGTCAGAAGGAGGCAGTACACTAGAGCACTTTTTGAATCCACTTCAATCTATTATATTACTAATTAATTATTTATACTTAAAATACATATAGTTGTATTTACTTAGCATAACAGTTTGTCTTCTTAGTTTTTTAAGAAAACACTCTGAAATGACAGAAAGCTAAACACAGGGCCTAACATTTCTGCACTCGGCTTCAAAAGTCATTTTTGGGAAGGATGCAAGATCATTTACTCATAATGGGACAAAACAAATGTATTTACCTTCTACACATTTCAAACCACATTTGTTTCTCTATTAGATTCCTCTGTTAATTGGTCAAATAATAAGTGTCTTATGTTAGGAGTCCCAACTGCTCAGATTAAGTGCTAGGCATTCTTATGTGTTGGGATGAGAAACAGCTGAGCATAACAGACGTCAGATTAAAAGAGGAAGTCTCCCCTCACTTTGTCACATCTGACAGTTCAGAGACAAACATAACACTTAATCAGAGCAGAAAATGAAACTGCCTCGGGACATTTAATCAGCAGGGTTGGTTCAAAAGTACAAAGAGACAAGCCTGAAGCAAAATTTTTAAACTACTGTGATTGATTCAACTAAGACTAAAATAATCAACAGCCTTAAGTAGCATATGTAAATCCCTCATAAATTAAAGTGGCACAATAAGGTGGACAAAATATCCATAAGTACAATGAGGGGAGAAAAACAAACAGGTAAAGGCTTCTGTGCTGGATCAAGTGTAATCAATATAGATTTAACAGACACAGATACATTAGCTAAATGCTAATAACACTGGACAAGCCAGCAAGCCATGGAATTAATTAAAAACAGAAACAGACTTACTGTGGTGCTGCTGATGCAGTAGTTATCTTAGCATGTGATGTTCTGTGTACGTAGGGTACTGTCTCCTTTAGTGTGTGTTCATCAAATGAAATGCTCTCTGGGCTGCTTTACCGGCCGGCTTCTGTCCTGTCCTGAATGTGTCCTGTCAGAAGGAGAGAGAGAAAGCAACAGTGAGGCCGGGTGGAGGTGGGGCTGAAGGGGGAGTGAGAGAGCAGGAGGAGGAGGGACGTACAGGAAAAGGCGTGCTGGCTTATCATGGTGTGTGCCTGAGAAACAATGGACAGACAGAAGCTCAGAAGAAGAGCAAAAGGTCTGTGAGGCAGCACTTGTACAGGTTATTGTGCTACAGCAGCAGGTTTAGGATGTCCCACTTCCTCATGGATTTAGTTATTTGCATGAACCCAACGATGCAAGGCTCCAGGCTCTTGTGTCTACTGTACTATCTAAATTAGATTTACACCTAGAGTTCAGCCTTTATCACAGCAACAATGCCAAGTCTGTTTCCCAACACTGCTGGCCACTGATTTACATACAGTAATCTGTGATTAATTAACTCTGAAACACTATACTATCTTGCTAAACAGGCCTATAGGCTACATCCTGGGGGAGTATGTAAACACATTCACTTATAACATCAGTGGTGTGTACAGTAACTAGTTTAACATGAAGATAACAGAGGCCACCACTGTTTGTTAAATCTGGTTTAATACTGGGGACAAAAATCACACTGTACTGGTTCAGTCATAACAACAACAACAAGAACACTGGAAAGAAATGATCACAAAACTAAGAGAGTGCTATTTATGCTATTTTACTTTCTTCACATATGCTCTAAACACCATAACTATCATATGTCAGGTGTAGGGCAATTGAATTTCAAAAGTAAAACCTGAACAAGATTCTGGTCTGAATGTTTACATGGGATTTTTATGAAGTCTTATTTAAGGATTGCAATGTTTACCAAAAAAGGGCATTGTAGTTTCTTCTGGATCTTCCACTAAAATAGCAGCAAGACTGCCACCTCCTCTCTTATCTAACATGTAACCTGATACAGTCATGATATCATAGGAAATAGCTAAAATATTTAATTACATCACAGGAGATGTAAGCAGCTTAAATTCCTCAATTATGTTGAACTCTTTGAGCTGAATATGTTCTTAAAGAAAGCACCTCTACACTCTACCAACATGTTTACTCTCTGAAAATAACTAATATATAATAATTATTTCTTTATGTAAAATGTGGCATTCGGACAGCAATTAAAAGTAATCCGTTTTTTATTCTTTTCAATCCCTAAGTAAAAGGACAGAAAAAGAAACAATTAAATCAAGCAAAAAAAATGCAGTTTAAACAAACACAAAACACCTTTGTAGTGCAGATTGCATAAAATAAAAATCTAATTGTGGTTGAAACCAAATGTTTGCATGCACTGCACCAAGAAAGATGAGACAGTTAAAGCTACTCAGAAATACAGAGAGTAATGTTGGTAATGTGTTGCTGCCAAACAATAATCAGAATTCAACTTCTCAAATAAAAAATAAAAAAATAAAATAACCCTAATAATATGATCAGGGTAGTCCGGGCTTTGTTACTATGTTTGTAAGGGCACACAGACAGATTAAAGTTTCTCTTACAAGTCAAAAACTAAAATGAAAGTCTGTGTTCAAGCAATATTATAGAGCCTTAATCACTCTCTATATCCAATAAAAGTACATTTGTTCTTCGTCTTTTTTTTGATCAGGAGAAATAAACTCTTAAAAAATAAAAACTGTGGGAGAGTGAGAAAGAAATCATGCTTAAAATGAATATTGAGGGATACAAACATGTTTCCTTAAATAGAATACAGTTTAATATTGGCAAAATATAGTATGATTTAAAAGCCGAAACTGTCTGATCAAAACATTTAATAAGAATGAAAACAAAATATGGATCTGAGCAAGCGTTCGATGCCAACTCACAGTTTCCAAAATGATATGCTCCAGACACAGTAGAAACTGTTCAATACAGTTCTATTAATAACAAAGACAGTATTCAGTGCACTTGTGCACAAATGTTTTAATGCATTTTAATGTTATTCATTTTAACAGTGTTCTTTCACACGAATGTCTTTGTTATTAATGTTTTTATTATAAGCAAAACGTTGTTTGAAGGTTAAAAGAGACATAAAGACAGAAGCTCAAGGAAAGAGAGAGACAGGCTGAGACAGATTAATTATTCTTTCCCCTTACTGTATTACATGAAGGGTAATCATGTGCTTCTTACTTCATACAGTATATAATACCAAGAGCTCATTTTGTGTCAGCAGGGTTTTCTATTCTGCCTCAGTGATGGCATTGTTGAATACACAGTGAATTATGTGCAGTTTATACACAAAGGTGCCATTCATTTCCCACCAGTTTGTAGAGAGGCGGTGCACCTTCTGAGTCTCCGCTGTCTGACTACACAGTCAAACTAAAGGTAGGCTATACAGAAGCCATTGTTACTGCAAGCTCCCCACCTGCAGGATTACCAAGGAGGGGGTGACTTATTTTAACCTCAAGTACTGGAGTTTTTACTCTTAATAGTCTAATGGTTACTGACAAAAGTGACTGAGTTTAACATTTGGCTGTAAAGTAACAAAAACTATATTTAGGACGCATAACGTCAAGGGCCGAGTTGACCACTGATTCTGACTTTCAAGCATTAACGCTAGCTATTAAGTTATTCATTATGATAGCTAGCTAATTAGATAACATAACTAGCAAAACCAGCAAGACTGAAGATATGTTAGCTAGCTTAGCTACAAATATACCTTATTAGAAATTGCTTCATCCACGCCTGATTAAAGGGTCACTAAAGTCATCGCTCAAGTCCAAGTGTCGGTCAAAAGGTAAGTGTTCAGAAGATGTTAAAAACAGGACAACTTCAACCGTATACTAAACACTTCCACCCCCGGAGGAATCCCACCCTGCAGCAGCGTTATGGAGAGTTCCCCTTACCAAGTATGGACAGTTTAAGAAACATATTCCAAAGCGACAGGTCTACAATAGAATTGTCTATGAAATGACAGTGAGAGGTAAAGAAACGAGAACAGATTCAACTTACATGTTTATTTCATTCGTGTCTAATAGGTTGTAGTCGGCGCTGAAGTTTCCCTCAGCAAACTTGAAGTTCAGCTGTCACAACGGCTGGTCCGCTCTGTGTTCCATTTGGTCATCTTGAAAGCGAGGCATCATGGGGCATGTAGTTCTTCAACGAAATGAGTTTTTTTTCTATCACACAACATTACATCTGGTCAAAGGTAAATCATTTATGATAGTTTTTTGTTTTTTTAAGAAAAGAGAAAGCCTAGGACTGTGTATTAAGTCTAAATTATGGCTTTAGTGTTCAGATTTCCAGTCACACCTGCAGGTATTTCCTCTCTTACTTATCATTTCACTGTACGTCATTTAAAAGAGAGTGATGGACTCACGTGGGAATTAAACAAGGCTCTGTATTAGCAAGTGGTCACATGCAAAGTATTTTGAGCCAGATAAATCACATCACACCCTGTCGATATTTTTGGTTGTTCTATCTGACACAGAGTGTTCACAGAGTGTATGACAGGTGACACTAGCTGCTGGAGAAATACCTAAACACTATAGGCAGATGAAGGGCTGCACTGCTAATAAATAAACAAAGATTAGCTTGCATTTAGGAGACGCAATAACAGATAGAAGTGTTGATGATGCTGCATATCTCAGGCAGATTCTTATCCAACGACCAACAACAACGATCTTTACAAGCTTAACATCTGTCAGATTATGTGTGCCATAAAAAGAACATCTTTGGTTATTTTCAGCTGCCTCTCTTACTTTATCTTCCCAAACTAGTAAGGACGCTCACATGTGACTGAACCAAATGCTGAGCTATTTTAACCCTGACAGCCAACCACCAAGCCCGCCTGAGAATGTGCACAGACATACTGTGCACCCTCAAACTTTCACACGTGGAAACTCACACACATCTGATCTTACCTCAACAAAATGTCTCCAGTCTTGCTGAGTGTTAAATTATTGTGTGAGTCTCTGTCTACCTCTAGTGGTAACTGAATGAACATAAAGATTGTATGTCATGATTATCATCTGGTTCCAAGATCTCTCGCTCAACTATGTTAACTTGTGTGGATATCTTCATTAAATCAAAATTTAAAAAAAACAAACATAATTTCAGATACTAAAATACTAGTTTGCAATTAAGCTGGTAGATTTGTCTTGTGGAGTTACAAAAGCTGTATATACCACAGGATTCACTGCTTCTCTGCATCTCACAAAACAATAAAGTAAGCGGACCTTGAGTGGGGATCATTTTGTCTGCTGTTCAAAGCTACTAAGCGAACATGGACAAGAAGTCCACGTGGAAGGACAAGTGTTTCAAATAATGTAAAGTTTGAACATCTATAGTTCCATGAGAAGTGAGCAAACTCAATGAAAATGTGTAATAAGGTCAAAAGCTCCAGAAGTAGCGAGGAAGTGATCCTTGAGTTGAGATTGTTTGTTTGTTTCCAAGGTCAAAAATTAGCTGTCAAGCTCACTTGGACTGACTCTGGTCAAATTAAAAACATGTTTTTAGTTCTACTTTATGTCCTTGCTTTGTTTTTACACTTATCTAAGTCAGTAAATGCTACATCCACTAAAACATATCTTTATACTCAAATTACCACAGTATTTCTACCCTGGAACAGGTGGTCAACTGCAGCTCTATCTGTCCATTGTTCCACAACATTCCTCCGTGGACAGCCAACGCCACAGTATCTGCGTGTCTACCATTTGTAAGTGATGATTAATAATTTACCACAGTCTCTATCAATCCAGTGAGCTAGTGGTCTGCTGCAGGCAACTTCCTCTCCCAAGGACAATGGGGCCATTTCCTGTGGGGTCAGAGGCAGAGAACCAGCAAGAGAAAAACAGGCGAGTATTGTAAAGCAGGGACATCATATCAGTGTGTCCTGCCCTTGGAGTGAAAGACAGATTCAAGCGTATAGTGAGAGTCGTGGTCTGTTTGCTGGGAGTTTACAGGGAAAGACTGGAGCCAAGTCTGCCAGACACCAGTGCAGTGACCCCTGCCTTCAGAATGTTCAGAAAACATTCAGACTTTGTAAATATATCTATGATGTGACATATTACAGAGACAGAAAGATGGAAAGAAACCATAAGGAGAACTTCCTATAAGTGCAAGCAAGCAGCCTCTTACTTATTCTCAGTGAGAGAAAAGCTGCAATATACTGTTTTATAAAAGAAATGAACATCAAAAGCTTGAATTAGTGCCAAAAACCAAAAAGTCAGGTGTCTTTGACAGGGTCAGCCTGAGCTGAAGTCCCACATAAATCCCACTCTTATAAATCCTGGCTAATTTTCAAAATAAAGAGGCTGCTGTGTTCAAAACAATGGCTCCATTCATGTCACTGCTGCCCCTGTGTCCACTATCCAGGGATATCTGAGAAAGCCAAAACAAGTCAAAGACATGCAAAATACAAGGACGAGTAACAGCTCTGCAGTATGAAGGTATGAAGCTACTGTCCCATTCGATGAATAAACATCAATTCCCTCAAGCACATGAAAACCCAAGAATGTCAATTGGGCTTGAAGCTATTTTTAAAGAGAGGGCAGTCAGTCCACACATTCACTCTGACAAATATAATGGCCTATAACCAGCAGTGGCCCAGCATGCCTTGTCCCTCTCCATCCCTGTCTCTTTCATTCTAGGAGGCACAGACGATAATGACTGTCACAAATTTGGCCACAAAGGAGAGAGCCATAACAGTATGGCCCAAGGCAGGACATATTATACAGCCTGACCTATCTCAGTCTGTCTTCCAGTCGGAGTGTATCACATACTGTAGGCAGCTTAGCACTTACTGTTTCACATTTAACTGCACCATCAGTGTCTATAGGTGGCTGGATTTCATTTCCCCCACTTTTATAGGTCTAAAATGAGTCAACAACAACAACAAAAAATATATATATTGTTGCATGTTGTATATTTCAATCACTCTATCATTATAAATGTCATTATTTTCCTGTGCAGGAAGGAGCACTGACATTGTCACAGTGGTGCACAAGGGTGTAGTGGACACAGGGTAGGTGGGGGCATAATAATAATAATAATTGTTTGAGTCATTTTTTAAGTCAAAACTCCCTGATTCCAGCATCTGAAATGTTAATATTTGCTCTTGTATAACAGTAAACTGAATATTTTTGGGTTTTGGACTGCTGATTGGACAAAACAATAATTTTGAATAAGTCAATTTGGGATTAGTAAAATTACAACGGGAGAGAGAAAGTAATTAGATTGATCAATGTGGAAAATAATTGTTACTTTTATTTTTGTGATTTTACTGATATTACAATCCAGTTTTATAGAAGCAACAGTAAATCATGAGAGTGTAACACAAAGGCTTAAAATGCCAATATCTAGCCCATCTAATTAATTTAAATTTAAAAAAGAGCTCTCTCTCTCTCTCTCTCTCTCTGTCTCTCTCTGTGTCTCTCTCTCCCTACTAGCACCTTCAAAATAACTATTGTCAGACTAGGTAGGGAAAAAAAAAAGATTGTGTCAAATGCATGACACAAATACACACACAATTGTATCTCTTTCTCTGTAAATAGCGTGAGCAGCCCCTCTGACAGCATATCGTTTCCCGGCTGCAGTGACTCACCTCTCATCTGGTTTCGGGTTGTAATTAAAGGTGTGGCCATGCAGGTGAACGAAATGTTTGCACAAAACACTGCGTCGTTGTAGTCTCTTTGAAATGAGAAACAAAACGAATGAAAACACGAACATTAGTTATATCAGCTGCTGCTTGAGCCACTCAAAAGGTTATAGCCTACTTTACATTTGAACTGTTGTTTTATTACTGTAATATCGCTACCTATAGCCTAGTTCTAATTTTGTCGGTGTTAGTCCACTCTTAGGTATGCAGTGAATATTTTATGCTGAGCTGTATTTATCTAGCACATATTACAAGCATGTAAATGTATAAAAGTAAAAACATTTTAGACATTTTGATAACGTTTTAAATAGCCAATAATGTATCCACTCTCATACCATAAGCATGGTCTTTTGTGATAATCTTTAAAAAAATAAATAAAAATAATAACATTAGACCTACAATAAGCGATGTTGCCTAAGGCAAATTTTAAGAAGTAAACTTCGATTTGCTGTTTATTTGATTGACTACGGTTCCCAACAATAAAACCAGCTGTAACGCCTCGGTGTGTGGAGCTGTGGCAGGGTGGGGTCGCGGGGGGAGGAAGGCGGAGTCTGGGCTGAGGTGACGCTTCTTTTACTCATTTTTGTTCAGAGGACTGTCGGCCAGCAGCAGCAGCAGGCAGCATCGGAGAGAGTGAAGTGAGGAGAAATACAGAGAATTATCACATCCTAAAGAAAACAACACTGACTTGGAATAATCTAAAACGCTTCCGTGTGTTTCGAAAGGTAAGCTTTAATGAATGTATATTCACTTTCTCCAACTGCTCTAGTGTCCTTTCACCGACGTGTATTGCCTATAACGTCGTTTTCCCAGTGTGTTTGCGTCTAGCCTAGTTTCTGTACTAGGCCTACTGCTTTTTATAAGCGTGTATGTTGATGTGGGATATTGTTTGGGTGAATTGTTCATCTTTTGCATACCTGGGTGCAAATCCAGCTTTGTAGTTGGAGTTAATTTCCGCATGCCTCAAACTCAAACTGGCCGTTACTGCCCGTTGTTACGATGAAGCGCGAGCTCTACAGGCCCCAAAAGTTTGCTTTCTCACGTTAAACATTTTTTTTACTCTTCAAAGTGTCAAATATCTCTTTCTGCCTAGTCATAACTATGTTTTTGGCCCCAGTATCGATCTTTCAACTTGACGTCACTTGTCAATAGCGTCCCACAGTGTCATTAGTGGTGTCCCAAGTATGCGCGTACACGTGTGTGTGTGTGTGTGTGTGTGTGTGTGTGTGTGTGTGTGTGTGTGTGTGTGTGTGTGTGCGCGCGCGTGCGTGCAGGTGAAGAGGAGAAAGAGGCTATTACCATTGACATATTGTTATTGTAGACAATATGTTAAGTAAAAGGTTACAATTTACAAAATCTTGTATCAGAATGATAATCTCACACAAAATGGTAAGGACACTTAACACGTTGGCAAGACAACAACAAAGCATTTATCTTCCAGCCAACTAATAAATATAAACTTAAATATATCTGAGGTGATTAATTAATTTGTCAATACAGACAGACAGACCATTCTTTACAATTGATTAATCATTTAAGTATTTTTCTTTCTTTCTTTCTTTCTTTCTTTCTTTCTTTCTTTTTTTAAGTAAAAATGCCCAAAAAGTACTGGTTCCAATAAAGTGTTAAGTTTCTCTTTGTCCTCTATGATTAAAAGTTGAATATATTTGGGGTTTGGACTGTTGGTTGGACACAACAAGCATTTTTAAGACCCACACAGTTTTCTGACATCTTATAGTCCAACGATTACTTACTTACTTAATCAGCAGTTTAATTGATAATGAAAATAGTTCTTAAACTGTAAATAATGCAATGAGCTGATGCTGTGCATGGGCAAGTAAGTTCCAGGTCACACACTTCTGTAATGTATGACAGTGAATATTGAATCATATCCCTAAAATGTGTTATGCCGTTATTATAGCACCCATCCACTCCCACACAGCTGCTCATGCCAGCAGTGATGTCTCCAGGTGTAGCCAAACCTTCCATGATGTCATTACCTTAGTTTACAGATGCAGTTTTTCAATCCTGCTTAGTGTCTGCAGGAGCACATATTTTTCTTCTTTTTCTTATTTCTTTCTTTCTTTCCATGAGTAAATCCACTAAAATCGGCAGCACCCATTTTAAATTACTTTTATCTGCTTTTTTTCTTTCGGGATTAAGTCATTTGTGGTGTCCTTTGCGCCGCCAACTTTAATAACTGTTATTTAAATTTGACATTGGTCACATTGGAATCAGAAGTTAAACAGTTTTGTCTCTCTCTTGGAATATTAGATGCTAAATTAAATTACATTTTGTTGTCTTGTTTGAATTATCAGCAAGTGACACCATCACAGAAGCGCAAAGAACAGCACTAAACCAGTTTGTGTGGCATCCAACTTGTTTCTAGACCAACGCGTCCATCTGATGCTGTTGAATGTGTGTCAGGATGAATAGGACAGCGTGCCAATACATTCTGCCAGTCAGTCCTCCACCAAGCTTGCCCTGGGTCTGTGTCATCAAGTGGTGCAGCAGCAAACAGCACCCTGCTTGGAAAGCTGTTACTGTCTGCCCCCGGGGAAGAGGGGTGATGGGTGGTGGGATGGCGACGGGTGTGTGTGTGGGGGGGGCACTTACTGTAGATTTCGCCACAGCTACAGCTGTGGTAGCACGGTGATAATCTCGCCCCCCCTCCCTCCTGCTTAATTCCCTGATACTGTCCTACATTAGCAGAGCAAGAGGCCAGGAGATCCTACAGTGTATATAAATAGGTCTACACTTTGCAGAGGGGATTACTGTATGACATATATCCTAACCTCTTTGTTTAGCATGAAGGATTTCCTTTTCTGTGGATTCACTCTTATTACCTCGCCCCCTGTGTCTGTTCAGTGGTGCCTGACGGAGTACTTTCCAGGGGCTCAGTTACAGCCACTCAGCGCACACGTCGTGTGACCTGCTGTGTGTTTGCACAGCACCCTGCCTTTGTGTTTAACTGTTCCCATGGAGAAGGGGACGCAGAGAGATAACGTTTCCCCATCAGCTACGATAAGGGTCTTTATGGTTGAAGTCAAAGGGGAGTTGGTATGAGTGCATCAAAATCTCCCCGTGGTTAATTTCCACAGGCTTTAGAGGAAATCATCAGACAATGCTGTCGTCAAACCCTGCAGCCTCCCAGACACCCAGTGCTCTATTATTATTATTATTATTATTATTATTATTATTATTATTTCTGACCAAAGAACATAGTCTATAAAGGTAAACCAGGCAGGTGCAACTAAACACTTGATTTCCAGAGAAATCAAGCCAAATAATTTTGATTCTCTATACAGCAATTGATTAAATAATTGGCAGGATCATCCGAAAACATCCATGTAAAAGATTTCTGCTGTTACTGCTAAAAACAAATAATCACAAGCTTCTAGCGGAGCACAGTGGTATAATGCTGAGTAAGTAAAGCTGGCACTGCCCAGCTGAACAGTCCCTGAAATTAATTATTTACCTTCAACAGTTCTCTTGGTTGGATAAAACGAGGACAAGAAATTGTCCCTTACTTAAAATGTCAAAGGCCTAATGGCTGTTTCTTCCCATCACTCGCATTTTTAAAAGCTGTATGACTGTCGACAAGGCTTAAAGTCAACTCTTATCATAGCTCTGTTCATAACACCCATGAGTCAGTCTAACAGCATGCTGGATATAGCTGAACCCTGCTGTGTTTTCTTCATGAATACATTTGCCTTTTTCATTTTTTTCCCCCTTACTTATCGAAGCAGGGAGGGAACTAGATTCCAGCACTGACTCAAAAGACAAAGTTTTCACAGTTGGATGATTTGGCTGAGTTGTACTTCTCAGCATAGTGACTCTGATGAGTCCTGTGGTGTCTGTTTTTCTCCTCCTCCCTGTCCCTTAATTACACTTCTGTGAGAGATTAAGGAAAGTGAGGCCAGCAAGGGTGTGGTTGAAACCGAAAGCTTATCACCAGGGAAGCTTGACTTGTTAGATATGCAGCATGAGGAACATCAACATCTTACAAGTTATTTGCGCATACAAATCTCAACTCAGTTTTTGATTGTGTTCTTTGTTTCACTGCTTTAGAAGGATTTCATGCTCTCTTGGGTTGAGAAAGTTGTGCAACCCTGAGGCCTGTGCATATTTTACTAAACACTGGATAAACTGAAAAATGCATGGGTGTTTCAGACAATCAAGGCTGTTACTCCTCCCTTTTTCATTTCTTCTTTGTTCCTTTTAAAAAAAATGACATTTTGGAGGTTTCTATCAAGACAACAGCAGTTTATAAAAAACAACACATGACTGTTGTCAGAATAAGTCACTCACTTTTTTATAATGCTAGCTTTCACTCTTTCAAATATTTGGATTTTGTTTCTTTTCTTAAGACTTTTGCCCGCTCTCCAAAGCACCCCCCTCCCACTCCCTCGTGCCTCTAATCTCCCTGAAAAATTAATCATCTGTCACATCGCCTCAGTGCTCAGCCATACACCGATGCGTAGCAGTGGCAGTTCAAGAGAAAAAAACTCCCCAGTCAGGCCTTTAAACAGGGCTTTGGTGGCAGGGTTGGCCACCAAACTTGGCCAGTGAACACACAGAGCCATCTTGATGTGCTTAAGCCTTTTTGGTTGCATCCAGTGGGGACACTTGAGACCCGGTTTCCTTTTCACTGTGACAGCAGTCAATGGGACAATGTGGCTTCTCTTTTCCTCTCTACCCCAAACAAAAAAGTAACACAGAGGCTCTCTGTGCTGTATCAGAGACTTTAGTTCATCCTCTTCCTTCCTACCGTCAACCAAACAGAGATACAGACAGGCACATCCTGCTTACTGTAGGTCCAAAGACAAAATTATCACCTTTTTTTTTAAAGCACTTTCGTCAAGTAACTGCTTCAAATGTTCTGGATTTATTTATTTTTTTAAGTGAAATGAAATCCAGCCATTTGATTTCCATATCTTTATGATGTCTTTATTGTTCTCCTGATATGGGAGACAATCTTTGGACATACTTCTGTCCCTCCCACAATGTCTGATATGTGATGGACAGTTTGGTTTGCTTTTGATGTGGGCCTTGCAAAATAAGGTTTTATTGTGACACAAGGGTACACCCCTTTTTACTCAGTCCCTCCTTCATCAGCTTTGTGTAATCTGATCCTGTTCTTCACTAAGGCACCTCCTCCAAGACAGCTCACATTTCCTTTGATTCACAGCGAGGTCCCACAGGGAGTAAACAACTGCACTGCCAGTTTACAGCCACCAAACTGCATCTACTACCTTAATTTAACTCATTAAAGTAGATTTAGTGAGTCAACTGACAGATCTGCGGCCGTTATCCCTTCTGCTGCTTATTTTTATTCATTGGCATGCTGACTGTGGTTGGTTGTGTTGTTGGGAATGTTTCCAGATCAGGCAGGGAAGGGAACTGTGCTGTATCCTCCACTTTCAGACCGATCCAGTTTGTGTGTTGCTCAAGTGCACACCAGCAGTATCTCATTGTCTGTTCTTTCTCTGCGGGTTCTTGGCATGCTGGCGTCGCTATGGTCTGGATTTTATCAACTGCCTGTTACAGTCAATTGACAAATGCTCCCGCTCAAAATGTGGCCTCGGAGCGGCATTCGTGCTGAACTTGGCGCATGACGTGACACAGCTTACAGTAGTTTGTCACCATAGGTTTGCGTCTAGGAACAGTTGTAAAAGTGCAGCTTCTCCTAATATACTTCCCCTCTCTGACAGCCCAGCGGTTGGTGAGTCAGATAATGTTGACCACCACTTCCTGTCACCCACCACAATAAATCCATTAGCTGTGCACTGCTTCACATCCTCTCTTATTGATTTATATAACAAACAACTATCCAGTTAGCCCCTGCTGCCTCCATTACAGTGCCATAACGGCTATTGTTGGACGAGTGGGGGATACGGGATGTGTGGTTTGGGGACGAGGAAGCCTGTCTGCTCTGGAGGCTCAGCTGGCCGCGCTGGCCATTTACTGTGTCAAGAGGATTGGGCTGTGTGAATGCAGGGTGTTGGGTTAAAATCATCTCGGAAACACTTTATAGTAAGAGGAGTGTGGGTTGCATGTCAGGAGACATATATGTGAAAGGGTGTGTGCATGTGCATGTGACGGCAGCCTATATGTCAACTGGTTTATCAGTGCAGATGGCGCAGGAAGCTTTACAGATGTCTGGTAACATAATCTGCGTTATTTGCATGTCAGCCTAAACATGACATTAGCAAGCCTGTTGGAAATAACAGACCACCAGATGAGGTTAAGTTTCCACAACAAAACCGTAATGTTCTGACAACCATTAGACTTTGCTATTGACATTAACAAAAGACAATTGTGTTTTTCTTTTGAGAAGTGAGTTAAAGGAATAGATCGGCATTTTTTTCTTGCTGAGAGTTGGATGAGAAGATTGATACAACTCATATGTCTGTACGATAAATATGAAGCTACCGCCAAGAGATAGTTAGCTTTGCTTATTGTAAAAACTATACATCTTAATTGTACAGGGGCTTATTCATTTAGGACTATTTCCTGTCATTTTTACTCTTTGGTTTTCATACAACAAGTACACTTTAGAGGTGCTGGTAGGTGTAGTCTTCTGTTATCGCTGGACAGAGCCAGGCTACCGGTTTCCTCCTGTTTCTAGTCTTGATGCTAAGCTAAGCTACCTGGCTGCTGGCTCTAGCTTCATATTTAACTGACAGACATGAGAGTGGTACCAATCGTGTCATCTTACTCTTAGCAAGAAAGCGAATAAGCGTATTTCCCAATATGTCAAGTTATTTCTTTACACTTACACTAATTGTGCGAGCTCTTCTCAAGCAGGCATGTAAAAGCCCAGGAGAGTGCACAGCAAAAGCCTGGTGACATGTTATTTACACCCCTGTCTGCCAAACAGGCATGAGGCTAAATAACAAGTCACTATAAAACTCTTCAATGTATGTTAGGAGCCACTCTGGAATACAACCAGAGTACATCTCCAGCCCCCTGGGCCTCTTCCCTGACCTGAATTCATTCCTGCTGTGATACAAAGAGGAGCTTAGGCCAGCAAAGTCAAAATCTGGAATGCTGAAAAAAAGATTCTGTTCAATCCTGTGTTTATAACTGCAAATTAATTATTGGCATGATTTACCGAGGAGACTAAAGTGTCAGAATCTACAGTTTAGCCCTTCTAGCAATTAGGTGTATTGAGCCTCACCCAGTTCACTCATACACCCACACACTCTGCTGCCACACCCTTGTTGAGAGCTGCTGGGGAGACACTCCCTGTCTGACATGCCTGTGGGGGGGGGGCAGCACAGTGTGAACCTGTTCTCATGATTGAGAACAGAGTTACTCATCACTTGTCACAGCAGCCCTATCTGTTAGAGTCAGCAAAGTATGAGTAACTCAGTGAGAAGTCTAAAAGAGTTTTAGTGTTAGAAGAGTGAAAAAGTGTGCGCTTTTTACAGCACAGGATTTACAAGGGGACACAGGACAGATTGAATAAACTGTTACTGTGGAATGTCACACCAGCGTTTCACCATCGTGGCTCTAAACCGTATCCATCTCTGTTGTTCTTTTGCAACTCGTTCACTGGCAGCTTGCACTGATTCACATTCCTGTTTTTACTGTGCCTGGTTTGTTTTTAGGAAGAAGCCCCCTAAAGTCATCCACAGATTGTTGCTTAACAAGATAGTGGGAAGTGATGGGTGTGAGACTTGGGTTTTCTTGAGTAAAAAGAGTGCCTTCATTTTCCTACGCATTTGTGTGGGTGGATAGATGGTGGAGCAAAGTACAGTAAGAGTGAAAGGATGCATCACTCATTAACTGGAAGAGAGCAAAGTCCAGTCAGAAGTACACAATACAACCAACAGCTTTTAGTCAGCACTGAACAATGGCGAAGGTATCAGCAGATAAACTTCAATACTACTAATTTATGCTATCACCATAAAATACAAAAAGTTTCATTTAAATGTATTTATTTATTCGCTCAGCTTTAATTTTTTACTTTGCTGTATATTATTTTTAGTCAAAATTTTAAATGATTTTCTTGGCTTGGACGGTGACCACAGGCATGGGCATTGTGGGCATGGAAAAAATAATTACTGTATGAGAAAACCCAAGAGGGAACAGCACTTATCAGCAAATATGCGAGCATAGCTTCAGACATCAGATGGGTCAGCAGATTAAAAAAAAAAAAACGCAGTACAGTGCGTGAGCAGAGTTTTGGTTACCTAGGCGATATGCGGGGCGTGTCGCAGCATTGCAACAGTTGGCTGAATCCGCTGCCTCGCCCAGGAAAACAAAGACTACACAAACACTGTCCCTGATTTACAGAGAACAGGAACGTTCTGTGTGGACATGGTACAAGCTGTATTTCTCCTTGAAACAAAAAGGCACGTGGGCTTTGTTTTATATCAGCTGTATCTGTGCCTTCAGCAGTGGATTAATAGTGTTTTTAGACTAAATGTATTTAATTTTTTTAAAAGCCTTTTGTAATACGCTGAACTTAAATCTGGGGTGTGTCTGTCTATGCATCAATATGGGCAATTAATCAGCCAGTAGTCGCTTACCATCTCGACGGACAAGCCACACCTTTTATCTAGAAAGGTAGCTATACACAGTAATTGCAAGCATAGTTTCTGTCTTATGAGTCAGTGCAGCATGTAGCTGCAAGTGCAGCATGTAGCTGCAAGCACAGACAGTCTTCTGGGGCCAGGTCCTGGAGGATCCCGTGCCAGACTGACTACAGCTGAAACTCGCTGAGCTGCTGCTCCCTGTGAAGGCAGAGAGTGAGCTAGAGGGACATGTTGGGGCCTTGCAAGAACATCAGGTTCAGGAGAATGTATTTTGAGCACATGCATATGAACAGTAACTAACAATGCAGGCCAAACAAACATGTGGGGACTTGTGAGTTACTAGCCCATTAAAGTGCCACAGTGAGAAAAAAAGAGGACAGACATAAACTAATGAGAAACATGCAGTACGTACACACTATTGTCAGTGTTTTTCCGTTTGTGTGAAGAAGGGGTGTGAAAAAGCCCCCTGCAGAAGCTACACACACACACACACACACACACACACACACACACACACACACACACACACACACACACACACACACACACACACACACACACACACACACACACACACACACAAATAAATGTGTCTGGGGGAGAAAAAGTGGGCTGGGTCAGCCGAAGGACTGAAACGTAACACGACACATCCTTATGCAAAGCCGGAGGGCGAAAAGATGAGGGAGTGGTGCTTTACATCATGAAGGGCTCCAGTGTGAGACAGAGAGACAAAGCAGTTCAGCTTTGTAAAAATTCCTTTCCTCCAAACCCATTGATCAACTTTGATAACCGAATACTCACTTCAGTACATTGTTAAGTTGTGCTGGTTAAAATATAAGTGAAGGTGATAATTTAGGGGTTTATAGCTCATTTTGTGCAAACACAGCAGTTTGACACTGTGGCTTTTAGCCCTGACTTGTTTTATTAGTCGTTAAAGGAATACACCACTGTTTGTAGAAATAGGGTTATTCAACATCTCTCTATTTATATAGGTGGGCAAAGGCATGCATGATATATCTGCACCCGAGTAGCAGTGCTTTGGTTGTAGCCTACTTCCACTCAATGTAGTCCCAAGTCAATATCTGCCTAGGAAATCGTCTAGTCTTAATCTGCATTGCTTTTTGTACTCGTGAATACGCAGGCCACAAGAAGTAATTAGGTTTTGTTTTTGTTATTGTTAGGTCACTTTTACTCACAGCATGCTAACCGGCAACATAGAATTCCATTCACTACGCTAAGCTAGCGCCGGCGCTGCTGGACTAAGACAATGCATGCACTGAGACAAAAATGCGTTTGCCCACCTATATAAATATAGAGGAGACGTTGAATAACCCTATTTCAACAAACTGTGGCGTATTCTTTTAAGACGGAACATAAGTGTGTAAGTTTATTGCATGGAATCATGTTGTAAGCTTTACCCAGCTGTCATGGCAATATTTTTCCCTTATTTTGTTTTGTTTTTTTTGGAATGTTTTAAGCCTTTGTTTGTTGACTTTGCCATATGTATAGCCCCCTGGTACCTTCAGTGCATCTGCACTGCCTGCAGAAATCAGCAGCCACACTCTTACATGTACAGTACAAAAATGCACAATGCACCCCTGCAATGTGCTCTGCAAAGAATCCTGTCAGTAACAGTCAAACATCTGAAAACACTTGTAACCAGCACAGTGAATGCATTGTACTATCGGTCATATGTCGCATGCGATGGCAGGCAGCTATTATGAATGCAGATTTTTCTGTGATGAAGAGGGTTTCTGTGGTCAGTGACATTCAGACTGCAGAAGCGCAGAGATTGAAAACATCCATGCATGGTCTAACAGTGAGAGGTTATTTTGGGTGCTCATAGCAAGGAAGTCTGGAAAGAGTCTACATTAAAAGGTTGCAAATTAGAATATGAGATAGAATACATTGTGTGCAAATGCGACCTGGCCATTACATTACATATATAAGTTGCATGTAGCAACATATTATGAATATTTATTAATATTTGATACATAGTCCCATATTATTATTATTATTATTATTTTATTTTATTTTTTCACAGGAAGTATGCTTTTGCGTTCTCTTCATAAACTCTTTCAAAAAGTCTCGGATTCGCATGTACGACCCAGTTTTGTCATTTTTACTCAGATGTGCCTACATTAGGTAAGGTATATAAACATTTTACCCCAGTGTAAAAAAAATTATTTTACTAGGTGATTCAGTGTATGATGTCTGTGTGGACTTAATACCTGAGTAAATGTATTAAGAAGAATGATTTTTATCAGAAGTAGGAGGTGTAGAACAAACTTGCTCCAACAAGTAGAATGACAGTTACGCATTCTGAAGGACTGTTGCACTAAAACTGCCCAAGATGCCTCAGGATGTCAGATTAGTAGAAACCTATTCAATGAGAGCCAGAAGGCAAGTAAGTCTTATAGATCGTAGTATTCGAAATACGACAAACAAGTAAAAGTCAAATTACAGTTTTTTTTTTTTAAGAAGTTTAGTGTGTGTGACAAAGAGTATGCTCACTGTAGTGTCTACACACACTCACTCTCCCTAGTCTAAACCTGACGAGCAGGTTCCTGATTGCCATGCGTCAGCAGCAGGCTTCTCCCACGGCTGTATGGGCGGAGGCCCGGGTTGAAAGGTCATTTGGGCTGGCTGACATTCCTGACTTACAGCTGTCTCTCTGCCCTCTTTGCCCTCCTTTTCCCATGAGCCTCTGCTGCTGCTCTCTGTTGTCATTTTCAGGTCAGGGTGCAGGTCTGGGAAGGGAGGTAGGGGGTCATCTTGTGAACTGTCATACTCCGGTTGCATACAAAAACTGAAAGACAGTCCCTCTTTGGAATATTAATTAATTTATGGAGAGAGCTAGGTGTACAGTGAAGATCATCATCATTGAAGCTTGTGGTAATATTTGACTTTGGCTTTCTTTCTATTTTTAAGGTTTGCTCCATCGTTGTTTTGATAACGGGAGGCAAGGATGGCAATGCAAAGTAAGTAAACGTTCACAATTCAGCTCTAGTTTTGAAACATTTTTATGTATTTTTTGTCAATTTACTTTTTAGCTTGTGCATTTGAAGGTTCACTTTTGTTTTTATTACTCATTCCACAGTACGTTTTAAAGGAGACAGTTTCTTTGATCATGACCTTTCCTACTTCCAACTATTGTTTTCATGTATTTATATTGAGGTCACTTCCTTTAATACATTAGACAACTGAAGGTTACTTCTGTAAAAGGGTTTCTTTATGTGGAGTTTTATTATTTTTTTTTTAACATTCTTCCATGTTTATCATTAGTTAATACATGACTTTGCTCCAACACCTCTGACGTACCACAATTACTCTCTTCGTGCTTGGCAGTGGGCGAGGCCGGCAGTGGCATGGCGAAGGTGGCAGAGTGGCAGCAAACGATGTACAGCGTAGACTCGGGCATCCAGTCTGGAGCCACCACAGTCAGAGATGAAGACGTCGACTACACCACCTCCAAGCACTACACCACGACGACCACTGTAACATCAGTACATCCTGGTAAGGCAACAAGCAAGGGCCAAACAAGCCGATATCCATATATTGTAGACTTTTCTTAAACCCTTGTGTTGTCCTTCTGGGTCAAAATTAAAAAAAAATTTTTTGCCACTTTTTAAAAAAATGGGTTTTTTTGTCTCTATTTTCTATGTTTTTGCAGCATTTTTCGACGTTCTCTGCGCTTTTTTTCCCCCACTACCACCAGTATACACTAACTATTACCACTAATTTTACACTCATTTTTGGAATTTATGGTCATTAAACCTCATCTAGCCTAGTTTGTAATTATATCTAATCTTTGTGTTAAAAAAGCAGAAAGTATGAATTATTTTGACTAATATTTAAGATTAGAGGATTTTGGATAATCCCAGACTGTCAAAGTTTAGTCAGAATAATGCTATAAAATTAAATAAAACACTCAAAAGAGAACGATAGTAGTGAACTAATCCCTAATTTGACTTGTGAAGAGCGTTATATGTAACCATCCGTGTTACTTTTCGGCAATTTGGTTGAAAGAGAACCCAAATTTCTGCTATAGAAACATTGAAAACGGGTCAAATGTGACCCGAAGACGACAGGAGGGTTAATTCCATATGGGCTGTGATATCCTCGTCATCATCTCACTTCCTCTATAGACATGGATGCCCCCCACACCAGAGCAGAGCGGCTGCGGGCTGCAATGTTCCCAGAGACCCTGGAGAGAAACACCACCATCATTTCGACTCAGATAGATCCGTCCCAGATGACAAACGTCCAGCAGCTGGCCGAGCCCTCCCAAATGCTCAAGACTGCAATTATCCATCTGATCAACTACCAGGACGACGCCGAGCTGGCCACACGCGCCGTGCCTGAGCTCACCAAACTGCTCAACGATGAAGACCAGGTGATGATCGCAGTATTTTGGTCAAATTTGCTGTTATGGGATACATTATTAAGGGTCTTATGAGATAATTATATAGAGTTAAATGCATTACTGCTGCACCAATAATGAACAGTAAACTTTCCCATTTTGGGAAATATGCATATCGAATTATTCCTTTCATTTTGATGATCCATTAAAAGTTTAAGTAATTTTATCAAGAAACATGCCACTTCCTGGTTCCAGCTTCTCAAATTTGCTGCTTTCCTCTGTTTAATGTCATTCAAAAAAATGTATTTGATCAGACAAATTGGAAGGTAATTTTTTGAAGCCTTAATGTATAATTATAGAAGAAGTAATGAAACCAGGCAGAGTCACTTTCAAGTGCACATAAAAATGAACTTTTCTTTTCCCCTCTTCATTTCAGGTGGTGGTCAGCAAGGCAGCACAGATTGTCAACCAGCTTACACGCAAGGAGGCGTCACGGCGTGCGATGATGCAGTCGCCTCAGATGGTGGCGGCGGTGGTGCGAGTGATGCAGAACACAAGCGACATGGAGACGGCGCGGGCCACAGCCAGCATCCTCCACAATCTGTCCCACCAGAGAGAGGGCCTGCTCTCCATCTTCAAGTGTGGAGGCATCCCTGCTTTGGTCCGCATGCTCAGGTACTTCCGGACAAAAAGAAAGAGAGAGGACGTTATTTGTCTTCGGTCACTTATGACTTTGATCCTTGCTGTGGTCTGTATATGTTGGGAAAATGTACTTTTTCTTATAGTGTAGGTATGAAAGACAAAATCCATCCTAAAACACTTTTAGAGAAGACCATTTGGCTATGTTGATAGCAGACTCAAGTAGAAGTACATGAGGCAGGTGGAAGAAAGTAGGTCTAACGAAAAAGTAAACAAAAAATACTTCCAATTACTCTGTACATTTTAATTGATATGTTATTTAACAGTGAGGACATTTAATGTATGGCAACTGGACATGCCACACTTAACCCACCTGTGTTTCTCTCCCACAGCTCTCCAATGGAGTCTGTGCTCTTCTATGCCATCACCACGCTCCACAACCTGCTGCTGCACCAGGAAGGAGCTAAGATGGCTGTTCGTCTGGCCGACGGCCTGCAGAAGATGGTTCCCCTGCTGAAGAAGAGCAACCCTAAGTTCCTGGCCATCACCACAGACTGTCTGCAGCTGCTTTCTGGCAAACCCAGGAGACAGGTTTGTGTGTGTTGTGTGTGTGTGTGTGGTTTTGTGTGTGTGTGTCTGCATGTGTGTGTGTGTGTGTTCGTGTGGTTCTGTTTGTGTCCAGCCAAGTACTGTGTAAATTCTGTGTGTGTGTGTGTGTGTGTTCGTTGTGTGTCTGTCTGCGTGTCCAGCCAAGTACTGTAATGTGTTGTGTGTGTGTGTGTGTGTGTGTGTGTGTCTGTGTGTGTGTGTGTGTGTCTGCGTGTGTGTGTGTGTCTGCGTGTCTGTGTCCAGCCAAGTGCTGTAATTTGAGACTGTTGTGCTTGTGTGTGCATGCATTTAGTTGTGGGTGCGGCATGTGAACGGAGTTGTTCAGGTGCTGGCATAGCGGGGGTATGGGTGTGGTTATTTGTTGAGAGTAGTAAAATGATTAATTGGTGTTTATCTGCCTGGACAGGTCACAGCTTTGTAGACTAGTTCATTGTAAACCGTAAGTTTTTCTTTTACAAAACGTTCCTAAGTTTAAAAAAATAGAACCACAATAGGTTTACATGGTTTAATTATCAAAAAAACACTTTTTTTTTTTTTTTGTGTATTGCACATTGCTGCAGCTCCTCTTTTCACCCTATGTGTTGAGCTCTCTGCTTTAGCTACAGAGTGAGGAATCTCACTTCTGTTCCATCTTTGTTGGGAGTCGCACATGCGCAGTAGCTAGGTAAGGACTACTATCCAGTCAGAAGCAGAGTATGAGGGCGCCCCGCGAGCTAGGCGAGCATTATAACGTGTGTTACAAAGTGACGCACATTCGTCACGGAAGTAAAGGCTGGAATACAATAGAGCTGTTTGAAGCAGTTTGTGAACAGTGTTTTCTGTTGGACATGTTAAGTGCCTTTGGGGTGGACTTTGGGCTTTTTCACTTGGTAAACTTATAATGTGCACAAAAAAGATATATAACACAATATAGGAAAGGGGAAAAAAAGCCAAAAAGCATAATATGAGCACTTTAAGTAAAGTAAATGGTTATTTTCACCCCATCTGCACTTTGTATACTCACACAGTCCCTCTCTCTCACAGCTGATCATTCTTTCCAACGGTGGTCCTGAGGGCCTCGTTCACATCATGAGAAACTACAGCTATGAGAAGCTGCTGTGGACCACAAGCCGTGTGCTCAAAGTCCTCTCTGTGTGCCCCAGCAACAAACCCGCCATTGTAGAGGCTGGTATGTAATATATGTTGTGCGTGTGTGTGGTTACAAGGTAGTCCTACAGGTGTGTGTCATTTTTTTTGGTTCCCTTAAAACACAATGTTACTGTGTCTACTTGTCAACCTCAGCGCTACATGACAGCTAAATTAACGACTGAGAGCGGAGTGATTTAACTTCTCTGTTCCCTGCAGGTGGGATGCAGGCTCTGGGTAAACACCTCACAGGCTCCACCCAGCGTCTGATGCAGAACTGTCTGTGGACGCTCAGGAACTTGTCTGATGCTGCCACCAAGCAGGTCTGTATCCACACTCACTTTTAACCTTTTTTTCTTCTACTCTTGAAAATCTGAGTTTGTTCTTTTCCATAATTCGGCATCCGAGAAACTTTCTGAAATCTTTTCTCTTCCTGTTTCAGGAGGGCATGGAAAGCCTTCTGCAGGTGCTGGTGGGCCTGCTTAGTTCAGACGACCTCAACATGCTCACTTGCGCCACAGGCATCCTGTCAAACCTCACATGCAACAATGCCCACAATAAAACTCTGGTTACCCAGGGCAACGGCGTAGAGGCGCTGATCCACGCCATCTTGCGTGCCGGTGAGAAGGAGGACGTGACTGAACCTGCCGTTTGCGCTCTGCGCCACCTGACATCCCGCCACCAACAGGCTGAGGTAGCGCAGAATGCTGTGAGGAGATACTACGGCATCCCCGCCATCGTCAAGCTGCTCAACCAACCCTACTACTGGCCCGTCATCAAGGTAAAGGGAAGCGAGGGAGGGAGGGTGGGGGTGTGTGAGTGTGGGCTCAAAAAAGGGTCAATGAGATTTTAAGCTTTTGCAGTGATTTTCGTAAATCATTAAATGATTAACCTAATTTTTCATGCAGTGTCTCCCTATGCAAAAGAGTGATATGCGACCACAGTCTTTGAAATTACATTTGAACTAGAGCCCGACCAAAAAAGGTTTTTTAAGGCCGATACCGATACAAATATTTGATTTAAAAATCCGATATTCCGATACATCGGCCAATATGTATTTTTTTAAAAATCCAGAAATCCGTAACTTAAGATATGAAACTTTTACGTCCTTTGAACAAAAAGACAATAACAACAAAATCAAAGTGTTGCCAACAGGGACGTTGTAGAGCGTCCTCTGGTGGACAAACTATGCAACGCCAACACTCATAACATGGTTGAAGGGTGTTTCGTCCGTTATTATTAAACTTTTTTAATATTCAATTATCAGAATCATTTGTCATTATAAATGATTCTGATGAATATATATATATATATATATATATATATATATATATATATATATATATATATATTATATATATATATATATATATATATATATATATATAAAAAAAACAAAAACGATAGTTGGGAAAATGCCTCACCGATATATCGTCCCACCGATATATCGGTCAGGTTCTAATTTGAACATCATTTTCATAAGCTCAGTATCTTACTGACCGTTATTTAAGCCCATAGGTTAGTCTAGATGGGGGAAGTGAGTGTTTTCCTACTAAGGTGGGGGTTTACAAAAGATGGTGGGAAGCAGGGGTAGACTGAAAGCAGGTGGTTTGAGGGAACATAAGTTAGGACTGTGAAACCAACCCATTGAGGAGATAGTGGTTTGGTCCAAAGAGAGAGACTGGGGGAAATGGTGGGACAGATGGACAGAGGGGATGGCAGTTCCGGCAGAAGGCCAGAGTCTCCATCAGCCTGAAAGAGCATGAAATGACATGACAGCAGGAACAGTATGTTTTACAAGACAAGGCTTTAGGCAGGGAAAATGATCTAAATCTCTTTTTATTTATTTTTTTAGTTTGCATTTCTAATGGAGAAGCTTGAAGTTGTCAGCCTTGTTTTACTTGCTGACCAATATAGTAATGTTGAACAGTATCATGACCGTATGTCTTCCTGTCTTCCCTGCCTGAAGGCTGTGGTTGGCCTGATCCGCAACCTGGCCCTGTGCCCAGAGAACCAGGCCCCTCTGAGGGACGCTGGAGCGATCCCCCGTCTGGTCAACCTGCTACTTAAAGCCCACCAGGACGCCCAGAAACATGGTTCATCCACCCAGCAGACATACCAGGTACATATGGGGCTAGTTTAGGATGCTTATAGTTACTAATTACGTTGTGGGTTTAAGGGATTTGTGGAAATGAGTAGTTGTAATTATTAATGAATTTCTGTATCCCGGAGTAACATTTCTTCTTTCCATCCTGCTCCTCAGGATGGAGTGAGGATGGAGGAGATTGTGGAGGGCTCCACAGGAGCTCTGCACATCCTGGCAAGGGATCCCATCAACAGAGCGGAGATCGCCAACCTGCAGACCATTCCTCTGTTTGTTCAGGTAACGGAGGAAATTGAAGCTCTCTCTCAATATATCGATATAATATGGATATAGTGATATGAGACTAGATATCGTCTTAGATTGAGGATATCGTAATATGGCACAAGTGTTGTCTTTTCCTAGTTTTACAGGCTGCATTACAGTAAAGTGTTGTCATTTTCTGAACTTACCAGACTGTTTTAAGCTGTTATTATTAACCTTTACCCACTGAATCATTTTATCTACAATATTGATGATTATTTATCTAAAATCTAATTTTCAAAATATTTTTTGAAAGCACCAATTGTCCACCCTACAATATCTTCCCCAAAATATTTGGTCAAGAATATTGTGGTATCCGATTTTCTCCATATCGCCCAGCCCTACTTCCTTGTCTTGATGATCAACTTCCTTAGGTTTTAGGTTGCTTTGTTTTTTACTCATTTCCTTCCTCCTCCTCTCCAGCTCCTCTACTCTCCGGTGGACAACGTGAAGCGCGTGGCAGCGGGCATCCTGTGTGAGCTGGCCCTGGACAAACAGTCAGCTGAGCTCATCGACAGCGAGGGAGCGTCGGCTCCGCTGATGGACCTGCTGCACTCAAACAACGAGGGCATTGGTAGGACACCCAGATAATGCACTGCAATTAGCTTACCGTAATGTAGCATTTAGTCATAGGTGGAAAGGAACAAAGTCAATTTACCCAAGTGCTGTACTTACTGTAAATGCAGTTTCCATGCAATGTCCATTTTGTGAGACTGTATACTTTTACTCCAATGCATTTCACAATGACATATGGTTGGCTTGGTTACAATAATACAATCTGATCACTAAATAGGGTGCCGTGTTAGTCTGAACTACCTTTATGGGTAGTAGGCACATTAAAAAATACACATCGAACTTTAGGTACAATTTCAATGAAGGTATTTACTTATCTTTACTTTTATTACTTTTTTGTTGTTGTTTCTTGCCAAGAGTTAGATGAGAAGTTGGTATGATACTGCTCTCACAGACGAGAGTGGCATCGAGCTTCTCATCTAACTCTCGGCAAGAAAGTGAGTATGGTTTTATTTTCCAAGATTTCAAATTTGGTTATTTTACCTCGCCACACTATTTGTTGGTCACATTGAGGGAAACATGTTCAAAATGGATTTTTAGCAATTGTTGTTTAGTAAATTCCTTGCTTAAATCACCAGGTTCAGCTACTTAAAAGTATGTCTTTATATTACATTTACATGTGGAAGTACCATGGCTGAAATACACAAGGCTCACTAACACACATACACATTCATTCTACATTATGCTGTTAAGGCTTTATAACTGATGCTGTGAATGCACCACATCCATAATGCCTCAGGGAGTTATATAAAAGAAAAATACTGCAAGTCACTCATGTAGTAACTGGTGTGAGCACTAAAACTATTATGTTTTCGCGGTTACTTTATCTTTAAAACTTTTAACCTGTGGTGCTTTTCAGACTAAAATGTGGACTTGGATTTGTGTTCCTTTCAATACACCAACACTATAAATTATTATTATTATTATTATTATTATTATTATTATTATAAAAAGGAGTGTATGGTTTTTGCTACATTGCTGAATATGTCCTGATTCTTTTCCCCCTCAGCCACTTATGCTGCAGCTGTGCTCTTCCGTATCTCCGAGGATAAGAACTCCGACTACAAGAAGCGAGTGTCTGTGGAGCTCACACACTCTCTGTTCAAACACGACCCCACTTCCTGGGAGATGGTGAGTGTCTGGCGCCCTCCACTGCCAGGATATGACAACTAAACATTAAAGTAGACATTTTTTAAACTCCCTTTAACTCTCAGGGGTTACATCTTACATCTTGGCACCGTAATACAATACTGATATCAGTTATAAAGTACATTGGTTTTCAAGAAACTGGTTCTTCATTATATCATCTTTTAATAATACTTTTTAAGGACTATTAAAAAGCTGTCTATATTAAAAAAAAAAAAGTGCTGACTTAATTTGACCTTTGTCCTCTCGTTACCCCTGCAGGCCCACAACAGTGCCCCCATGGATGGACCCTATACAGATGGTGAGTAACTATGACTGAAATGTGCACATGCAGCACATTCCTCCGCACTGGGTCACTCCACCACAGGGAGCGACCGCAGTGTTAACATGCTGTAATCTGCTTACGGGTTTCCTCCCTGCTGCAGCCTAAAGATCCTATTTACCATCATCATTTGGTAGCAAAAATAAAGTTAGTTTGTCCAGTTAAAACAAAAATACTAATAATTTTTGTTTTTGATTATTTATTTTATTTATTCATATTGTCAGTGTCTGTTTCACATTGTTACATTCTTATCTCATTCACTTTGCCTTGTCTTTGTTCTCTTACTGTATTACATCACTACCTATTTCTCATTGCCAAGTCTCAAAGGTCTCCTTCCTGGTCTTTTCCTTATCTGTGTTTGCATCTAACTCCTAATTCCCGTCCTTTCCTTTATAATTTTTTTCCTTGTATGGCCTTGGTATTTTCTGTGTCCGCTCAGAGCCGAGAGACTCGGCTTCTTCTTCTCTTTCTCTCTGATCACTGTGTGCCTAAACGGTTGGATGATTTCCACTAGCTAATACAATTTATTGTGCTGCTGTTCATGACCACAGCAGTAACTAAACCCTCTTAAGTGCGAAGGAAGCTAAATAACATATCATCTGTTGGTCCAGTGTGTAACAAGTAAAGAAAAAAACAAAACATGTTGTAATCTCTTGCAGAGCTGGACGCTGGTTTCCCAAGCTACGGAGGGTATGCAGCTGACGTGCCCATGGACGGCATGGACGGAAATATGATGCACGAGGATTACGAAGCCAGCTTGGCCTACGAGAGACAACCGTACCGTGAATATTAAAGGTCAGTACATGCAAAATGTTACCTCAGCCAATCGGGATCGGTTGTCTAAAATATAAAACTTGTTTTTAAAAACTTAATTGTTCTCGATAAATTTTAATAATGAAGACTTAATAAGAGTCAATTGGGGGGGGGGAAAGAACATCCGTTGGTATTATTTATTAAGAGTATAACACTCAGGTACACAACTGTTATGATACAGGAGTGCTAATAATGACCTATTCAACAGTGCACTATAAAAGTATTTGTAAGATAAAATACAAGAATAGATTAAACACACAGCGGTTTCTTGGTTGAAAACGATCGATCCAATGAGTGCTGCGGCCGGGGGGAATAACGATTAGCCAATCAGTGGCCGGGACTAATGATGTTGTCAAGCTGTCTCAATATCCCCCGACATCATTAAAAAAAAAAATGACGTAATGTAAACTTAAAATGACGTTAGATTCAGGCGGATACGTTGGTCTCTAGTGTTGGGTTGAGGAAAATTGAAGTTTAGGCAATGCCAGACTGAAGATGGAAACAAAGACAATTCTGTCTAAAATCAGGCAACATCTGGAATGCTTCTTCTGCCAAAACATAAGTGACGGTTATCCTGATTGGTTTAGGGAAGTATATGACATCACCTTTTTTCCCGCCCCCTCAAAACCAGTGAACGGAGCTCAGACAAAAACATAAATGCAGAAATTTCTCCTGTGAATTAAAAGTAAACGACTGTTTGAACTTTTGGCAGAAAATGTCGTGTTTGTGCTGGAGCCCATCACTCATAGTAAGAAGCTTGAGTAAGAAAGTAGATTGTCAGATTGGCCTTTTAAAGTCTGATGTTTGTTTTCTACAACATAATAACTTGATATTGATATTGTGAAATCAGCTCTGTGGGTTTTTCTCTTTCGTCTTCTTACAGACCCGGGGGAGAAAGGGAATCGGAGGAGCTGACATAGGACGTAATGGGGCAGAAGAGAATATAGTCGTCGGTAGAGATTACTCCCTCTGCTCTCAGCCTGATGTAATATATGCAATTATCACGGAGTACGGGACTCATAATCTTAACAGGGCTCAACTTTGTTTTATAGCATAATTTTGCTGATAATAATGATGACGATGCTTGTAGGTTTCTGTTAGAGAACCTCTTTAAGAGTGTGTGTGTGCGCATGTGAGTGTGTCTGTGTGTGTTTACGCTTTTGGGTGGGTATTCTATGCCAAAGAGATTTTTATTTTGTGATGATAATCGTGTAGCTTCCTCCTTTCTTTTAAATTTTTTTCTTTCTTTTCTTTTTTTTTTTTTTTATAAAGAAAAAGGGAAAAAAAGAGTAATAGTTGAAAACACTGCCAGAGTTGGCTCAACATGCACGGTGCACCTGCTCACCGCTCTGTTTCTTACTTAACGCCTTTGTAACAGACACTGCTGTCTACGCTGTAGTTTTAACACAATATACTGTCAACTTTCTCCCGCTGTGACCCAACAGTTATGAGTCGGTTAACACAGACTCATTCTGTCTCGCGGCGCTAATTCAGTAGGAGTGAACAAACAAAGAGATGGGGAGAGACCTCTTAGAGAGCAGTGTAGGGCTGCCAGGAACCACCAAGATGGTGGTTTGTTTTTAGGGATAGTTTTTCATCTTTTCTAAGTTATTGACTGGGAAAGGTTCACACATTATCCGGCATTACCAGAATATTAACAAAGATGTCTTTTTTGTTACGAACTGAATTTAAAGAAAAGATCGTATGTAACCGTGATTGATTTGCAGAACAACGTGGGTACAGTGGTTTTACAGATGTGTGATGATATAGTTGGGGACGGCCCTACAGCTGGAGCAAACTACTGACAGGGAAATTTGTCTTTCTACTTAAGAGTTTTTACTGAAATTTTGTTTAATAAAAATAAAGGATATATTAAACATATATTATTGGTGTCCATGTTTGAAATGATTTATCAGTTTTTTCAGTTCATTACAATAACTCAGGTATTCTTACACCCATAATGAAATTACACATTAGTTTGGTTGTTGGTGTGACATTATTTATCAATTCATCAGTTTCAACACGTTAAGTCTTCATGGTGTATAATGGTTTGTTCTCCCAAACAGAAGTTAAGGATAGCTGTGTGATTTTTTTATTTATTATTATTATTATTATTATTATTATTATTATTATTTAAAGGTCCTGTAGGTAGGATTGTGAAGATCCAGGACTTAGCCAAAGAATTTGAACATCAACAACTTCTCAGTCCCACCCCCCTTTCTGCTAAAGCCCAAAAGGTCTCCTAAGCCCCTCCCCCCACAAGGGAGAATGAGTGTGCATGAGCAGTGATTGACACACAGACACTTTTTAAGTGCAGCACATACAGTACATATAAAATGAACCCTTTACTTGCTCATACCTCCCATTGATGGGATGTGGTCAAGTTCTGTTTTTGGTCTGTCTGAAGCAGCTGGAAAAGGCTCCTTTTTATGAACTGATGAGTCAAACAGAACTTTAAACTATAGAAATACATAGTTTTTGCTTATTTTAGTCAAATTAAATAAGTGTTATAATCCTTGAAACACAAAACGGTAACATACAGTTCTTTTCCTCTGGTTAATTATTATATTTTTGGAGGAGAATTGGTCTTTAAACAAAAAAAATCTGATTCTATGAGGGAGTTTATTTCACAAAGTTCCGTTTTTTAAAACCTTTTTATTTTTAACATTTCAAAAAAATACATGTATATAAAAAAATTTAATATTGGCTGATATGTAAAACAAATTTATATTTTTTGTTTAAAAATGAGTAGAAAGGAGTGCTTATCTAGTCCTACCCCTACAGAAAATCGGCCTGTTTTGTTGCTTCCTTCAGATCTTCCATTTCCTATTTTTACCAGATTGGTGTTTGTCCGTTTTACAAAGATAATGTTTATGTTTATATAATAATGTTTTTGTGCCATTGTTCTTGCCACAGTGGGCAGATATTAGATACTGCTGGATTGTGTTGAAGCTCAATCAATTTCCATCTTTTTATTTTTCCAATTTTAGATCTGCCTTTTGCTGCATCTTTTATTTCTCTCACTCTCTAACCATATTTCTGAGTTGGTCAGAATATATTTTCTTTTAGTGGTTTTTCTAGTGATTGTGCTCTTTCTAAAAGTCAATGTTGGTCTTTCTCAAAGTAGCTGCAGGTCTCAGTTCAAAGCATCGTCATGCTCCCCAGCTCCTCTCTTTCTGTCCCCCCCACACACTGCCTCTGTGGCTCTGCTGTATGTTTGTTTGAGATTCAAATGTAAGATTTGAATAAGAAAAAACGTTCTTATGTCTCTTTAACTCGCTCTCTGTTTTGGTTCATTACATTTTGCAAAAGAAAAAACTATAAAATGGCAAAGATGACCTCTGAACTTGTGGATAGAGAACCTGTAACAAGAAGAAGCCAAGGACGACCGTGACATTAGTGGAAAAAAAAAAAAAAAAAAAAAAAAAAGAAAAAAGAAAAAAAAAAAACAAAAAAAAAAAAAGAGTTGGGGGGGTTTTTTTTTTTTTAAAGGGGTTTGTGGGGGGGTGGGTATAGGGGGTGTGTATATTACAACAAATTAAACATTGTTCAATTTGTTCCATGTGTCTGCACATTCATTCATGCAATAGAGAAAATATGATAAGTTGATAGTCATTTGTATGAGTGAAGAGGTCTGTTGCCTACTGCATCTGCTGTTTTTGAACCATCTGTTCATCAATGCTTATTGTTATTAAAGTGTCCATATTATGAAAAAAACACTTTTTCTGGGATTTGGGGTGTTATTTTGTGTCTCTGGTGCATCCACATGCATACAAACTTGGAAAATAAAACATCCATGCTGTTTTGAGTGAGATACGGGTTTCTGAATGTCCTTCAGTCTCCGGGTGAGCTGCTCAAAATCTGCAGGTCTTTCTACGTCAGGAGCCGAGACGAGGTGGCCAACCGTAGCATGCTAGCGCTAGCATGCTAGGTCGTTCTCAATGGCAAAACACTGCTACAACACACACTAGTTCACCATAATCTACAAAAGAACTACTTCCATGTCCCTCTTCTGCAGGTATTCCACGCAAAGTTGGAAGTGCGCTCTCGTTTAGAAGAAGTCTCCCGGCTAATCCTGCCTTGTACTAACTTAAGTTGTTGAAACAAACAGCTAGTTGATGTGATCCTTACCTAGCTACTGCGCATGTGCGCCTCCCAACAAAGATGGGATAGAAGTGCTATGCTTCACTCTGTAGCTAAAACAGAGACCTGAACACACAGGGTGAAAAGAGGATCTGCAGCAATGTGCAGTACAACAAAAATATGGTGTTTTTTGAAAATTAAACCATGTAAACCTATTCTGGTACAACCTCAAAATACAATTATGAATGAATGAGCATAATATGGGCACTTTAAGCTTTGTTTTTGCAGCATTAAATATGCTTGTTCAAATCAGTCTACAAGATCTTAAAACAGCAGAGTCCACCTTTTGATGCCTTCCTGTACACGTTTAATAAAATAAAACATTTCACAAGAAAAGGTGGTTTGGGGTTAGCTATCTTCAGGACATTGCCCTTTGCACCCTGCCCCACTCTGTTTAGGGCCCAGAAGCCCCGTTCCACTCTGGCTGGGGCAGAATGACTGTAGAAGAACTCCAGGCAGCAGGGGAAATGTTATGTCTATGTCCACTTTAGATCACATTGTCAAACATGTGCATGGACTGCATGATGCTTTCATCCTGGATGGAGAAAACAAGGTTAAATTCCTAAAGAAGTTGCAGATGGAAATGGAGGTTTTGTAAGTCATTAAATGTGCATTTGGTATTGTTGTGAAAAATTGATGCGGAAAACCTTTTGGCATGTATCCAAGAACTCCTCGATGGTGACCACTCCGTCATTGTTCTTGTCCATTTTCTGGAAAATGCAACACACACGGCAGAGATGTTAACTTAAAGGTACCCTGTGGAGTTTGCGTGTCGCGTTAACACCAACGTCTGAAGATCAGTGGAGCGGCCTGAAACTAGCGGCGGGAAAGCATTGCCACACACTCGTGTGCATGCATATGCGTCCTTGTACATTTGCAAGACATACAAATAAATCAGGGACCTGCACATTAAAATGTTTCTCCATAGCGCCACCTGTGGCCTAAAACCCTACAGGGTACCTTTAAGAATCCCCAAAAAACATACAGAGAAAAACAAATAAATCAGAGTGTTTTAGGTCTTCATTTTCTATCTACAGTGTATGTCCTGTCCTCTAGTTAAATTACTGAATACGAATAGTGCACAAAACATGTTGTACCAGTACATTATGAGCAATTGATGCTTCAGCTGAGTAATTCTGGTGAGATATAAAACAGTAATAACCTTTATTTGCAGTACATACAAACTGTGTAAAAGCACAATTTAAAGTTAAAATACATTTTAAAGTGAATTTCAAGTGGAACATTGCAAAATGAAATCAAACAAGCAGGGCATTTGTTTTGAACATATTCTTTGACTCATGTTGAGTTTAGTGTTGGGAGATGTGGAGCGTTTTGGTTTATTGGTTTGTGTGTTTTACCTGGAAGAAGTTGTCAACGTGCTCTTTGGGAGCATTATCCCTCATGCAGGGATCGGTATACTTTCCCATCATATCATAAATGGAGTCCATGATGTTTGTCATCTCCTGGACAGACAGAAGGGAGGGAAACGAAATCAGAACGAATCAAGAGCCACCAAAAGCTGCCGACATAAACACAAGACAGAGAGAAAGAGAGAACGATTCAAATACCTCTCTGGTGATGCAGCCGTCTTTGTTAAGATCGTACAGATTAAAGGCCCAGTTGAGTTTATCAGTAATGGAACCTTTTAAGATGATGGACAGACTAATGACAAAGTCCTAGGGCAAAAAGAAGATCAGGAATGTGATAGTAGCATCAGAAGGAGTGAGTCAAAAGGTAAAGATGAAAGCAAGAGGAACAAGATACTAAAAGAGGGAAGAGGAATATTCACATTTTTATAATTCAACCTTGTGTGTGTGTCCTGGCCAAGACAATCTATATGAAAAATGTATCTTATGTTTTTTTTGTATTTGAATAATTGAAATATTTTAGAAAGAGTTATTATACCTAGAAAGACAGATGGTAGTCTAGAGTAGCAAAAAAGAACAAGTAATAGCTTTATGATAAAACAACAGAATAAAAGTAGGAGCATTCTTTGAAGAGTCTTTGTGCTGTCTGTCTTTTAAAAGTACAGAGGTGCCACTACGGAGCAGAAAGGAAGAAAACACAGAAGTGAAGAAAATTAAGGAGGAAACAAACATTTGGCTGGACAGCAGAGAGTGTTGGGATGGAAAAGTCACCTCAAAGCTGACCGATCCATTGTTGTGGATGTCAAAAGCTTCAAACAGGAAATGTGCATACATACTTGAATCTGGAGGAAAGAGGAATTAAGTCAGCAAGGTTTTGAGATTGTGAAATGATAATCTTAAAGGTCCTATGACATGTTGCTTTTTGGATGCTTTTATATAGGCCTTAGTGGTCCCCTACTACTGTATGTGAAGTTCTCTTTCCCGAAAGCCTTGGTGCAGAATTACAGCCACTAGAGCCAGTCCCACATTGGGCTTTCCTTAGAATGTTCCATTTCTGTGTCTGTAGCTGTAAATGCTATTGAGGAGGAGAGAGAGGGGGCAAGGTGGAGGGTGGGGGTGTGGCCTTAACCAACTGCCATGCTTCGCTTGTTTGCAAGCCATGATGTCTCTTTCTCATGGGCAGGCCAAATTCTCTGGGCGGGCAAAGCAGAGAAAGGGGAGGTAACCTTTCCCCTTATGACATCATAAGGGGGACCATAGGCAGGCTGGGGGAACGGAAATTAATGTTAAAAAAACCCTCATAAAGTGAAATTTTCATGCCATGGGACCTTTAAAGCCTGTGGTTTTATATCACCATTTGTGAACGTGAAAGTGAAAGTGAAAAGACTTTACGTGACAAATTAATGTTTTGAATGTTTGTAGAACGGGTTTGTAGTTATAGAAACATTTAATAATGTCTAAATAAAATGTGTGCAGAAATTGAATCAACAGATTTAAAGTAGAAAGCTGTGAGTTCAACTCAGCACACAAAGCCCACAAACGACAATGAACTTACACACACATTTAATAAAAAGGTGTACATTTTGGTCCTGCTTTTGGCTGTAAAAGCAGGGTCAAAGTTAAAGTGTGGAGAGTTTCACACTGTTCTTTGTAGTCAATGTTTTCCCATAACTACAAATCTTTTCTACACATTCACAAACCTGAATTTGTGATTTTTCTTTCCCCCACAGGTCGACAAAGACTTATAAACTATACACAGGCTTTGAAATGATTTGTAAACATGATTTTACAAGCTCAAGATATTATTGACCCTTGGACCACAGATTGTCAGTCTTAGCAAAGACGAATGCAGATGATGAGCACAGCTTAAAACAGAGAGCATGACCTGAAACAGGGATAATGAAGATGGAAGATTTACGATTATTCCCTCATCAATCTCTTACTGGTTCCTATTTGGACTCTTGATATTTTAATACCAGAAAAATGCTGGTAAAAAGTTGGCAAAATAAATGTTAAATAAAGATTCAAAATGTGATTGATGAGGAGGATCCGACTGACCTCCTTGAGGGAAGAACTTGGAATAGATGCTTTTAAAAGTCTGTTCATCCACAGCACCACTGGGACACTCCTGTGGAAATGAAAAAAAACACAAAATGATGTCAAAGAAAAACACACACAGGCTTTCTCGTGCATATATATAATTCAAAAACGATATTCCCGAATAAAAAAAAAGAAGAAAAAAAAGAGTGCACACATCAAACATTGACAGGAATCTTTGACTGACATTTTTGAATCCCCGGTAGAGGACCTGCAGCTCTTTCTTGCTGAAGTTGGTCTGATGTACGAGATGGTCGAGCCTCTGCGGTCGGTAACGTACCGTCGTCAGCTCATCATCATCAGTTATATTACCTGCATGTAGGGATGGAGAGTTACTCCCTAAAACAGTGGTTCCCAACCTGGGGTCCGGGCACCCCCAGGGGGGGCGCAAGTCTTTATTTGGTTTGAGGTTGAGGTAAAAAAAAAAATATTTACACGTTAAACAAATTATGATAATACACTAGAATATATAATGTATACAAAAGTCTGTATGAAAACTATATATTTTGTTGTATCCTCATTTTTCCTGCCGCCACGGCATCACTATTTTGTGAATGAAACATGGCGGAGAAGCGTAAAAATGCTGATAACTCCTCTGTATCAAAAAAGAAAGTAAGGCTCTATCTCGAGAGTTACCTCAACTTCAGTTTCGGGGGGGGGGGCTCAGCTTTTCTTAGACATGAGTAGTGGGGGCACCAAGGAAAAAAGGTTGGGAACCACTGCCCTAAAATACACCAGTGTACATGAAACAAATTGCCCAGAGAAAAAAGGTGGTGAAAATAAAGTAAAGTAAGAAAAGTAAGAGTGAAAAAAATTATCTTGCTGACTAAATTCATATGAAGGGGAATCTGAGTGATGATGGACTGTGTGTTCTGATACTTGCTTTGAGAAATTGAAGAGCTGGAGCTAGAGCGACAGCAGGGGAGAAGTTTGAGGAACCGCTGCTTTAAGGTCTTTTTATTGGGTTTGGATGGTGGATTACCTGGAAACAACCAATCACAGCAGAGATTAGAGGCAAACCACTGGCCAAACCACACTCATGTACTTTGAATCAATTTTCCATGCAACTTAGTGCGCACAAATGAGTTTGCTGATCTGGCTTTGAACCAGTGTGACCCATCAGATCAAAGCTGTTTGGAGAACATCCAGCATGTAATGGCTGAGTGAAATGACACATGACTGAAGTCTGAGATCAGAGATACAGAAGATCTAAATGGCCAATATTACTCTTCGTTTAAAGATATAGATAAAAATAGATAAATTATAGAAAGAAGATCCTTTATTTAACCAGAAGGTTTCTTGAAATACAATATATTTTTAAACGTTGGACCTGGCCAATAATAAATACATTGAGTTTGATCCAAAATAAAATTATTTAAAATGAATTTGACACCACCAGCTTCTCTGATGCAAATAATGTGGTAATGTTTTAGCTTAATGCTAATGCAAGCAAGCTAACGTGTTCACAGTGACAATGCTAACATTCCAATGTTTAGGTATAATGTTTACCAACATCTTGGTTTGGCATGTTAGCATGCTAACATGTGCTAATTAGCACTTAACACAAAATACAGCTGAGGCTGATGGGAATTAGCCTGGGTAAACCCTGACGAACTTCCGGCAAATTTGAGATTTGCTCTGCATGTCAGTCTGGCGAGGAGCCCATTCAAACCCATTTCCAATGTCCCCAAAATCGAGGCACCAATCACAACCGCTGAGGCGGGCTTTACGCGACGACAATAGTGCAGCGACAGCGAGCAACTTTTTGTTTACATTCAACATGACGGCTACCGAAGCGCAGCGACACCCAGATCGTTGGTCTGATTGGTTGAAGGACTATCCAATGCGCCCAGAGGCATTTGAGCGGCGTCCGTTGGCGACGCCCCTTTGGAAATGAACTGTCAATGAACCTTTCCCAGACCCCCTCTCAGTTACAACTGAGAGGGGGTCTGGTGTCAACCAGGCTAGATGGGAATGTCACAAATTAAAAAGTGGACCCCCATAACACACCATTTTTCATTACTTTCTCTATTATACTGAACTTTCACAGAGCTAAACATTCAAACCCATGACTCCATGTTTCTATGGCTGCATCATTCAATCAAATAAAAACAAGATTTATTGAGCATTATTTTATGCAGATTTCCTCAAAATGTTGGCAGACATTGTTGACATCTTTGGGAACTTTCTAATAGAATTTAAAATAAAGTTCTGTAAATTTAAACCAAGTTTGGCTGCACAGCATGAGTTTCTAATGACCGACCCACCAACAGTTCATTGAGGTTTAAGTGGTTAAGTGTTAAGATGAAATGAGAAAGATGGGTAGCAGTGACAAGGACAGGAGAAAGACACACACACACACACACACACACAATACTCCTTGCTGTAACAATATAGAGACTGGACACCCACCATCATGGTCCAATTGTCTTTACAGACACCACAGCACAATACCACAACAGGAGTCTCAGCACCAAACCTAAAACCTCTGCTCTCTGCTCTCTGTCTCTGTCTGTGTCCAACAACACATAAGCAGACACAGCTTTTCAAACTGTTATTTCAACAACCATAAAACTGAATATGGGTGATTCAATTCCACTTAAATGAATGTGTCATATTCAACGGGAACGCATCAGGACTCAATTATTAATGATTAACTAATTAATATGTTCACACTCTCGATAACTTTGAGCTCCAGCCCTGTTTTGCTTTGTCTGTTGTCCTTCCTCACTTTTTGTAATTAGTCGTTCTCTCTAAATGTTGCCAGCTGATAACTTTCTCCAAAGCTGCATGTGAATCAATCAATAATCCTGATCTAATGGATTACAATCATCTTCTTTAAGCTGATTATTGAACAAAGCAATTGCATGTCTTCCTTATCCCATCCCGGCTCAACTCCTCCCTCCTCCTGTACAGTCAAACTTCCATCATCTTCATCCTTCTATTCTGAAGCTTTGCCTGCTTCTAAATTCTCTTTGTGTTCTGTTTAAAAGTCTCACTTTTTGTGTTTCTGTTGCTATAGGCATCTTGTTTTGTAGTCTCTTTCATCCAAAGTCAGTCACAGAGACTTTATATCGACCCAAGGACAAAGAGTCACTGTAGAATTGCTAAAAACTATGCTGACACAACTTTTGCATCTCCAGACCGTCATGTGTTATTTCCTGCTACTAGAGGGCAGTGTTGAACTACATTCACATTACACTCAACTGTTGAGAAGTCAGAGAAAATATAAAAAAGCTATTTATGGTGGACGGGTTGGATCAGTGGGTAGAGCAGGTGCACATATATTTAGAGGGTTATGCCTCGACGCAGAGGTCCAGGGTTCGACTCCGACCTGTGACGATTTCCTGCATGTCTTTTACCTTCTCTCTCACCTTTCTCACCTGCACTGACCATTAAAGGCAGAAAAAGCCCCAAAAAATAATCTTAAAGGTCCCATGACATGGTTCTCTTTGGATGCTTTTATATAGACCTTAGTGGTCCCCTAATACTGTATCTGAAGTCTCTTTCCCGAAATTCAGCCTTGGTGCAGAATTACAGACACTAGAGCCAGTCCCACAATGAGCTTTCCTTAGGATGTGCCATTTCTGTGTCTGTAGCTATTGAGGAGGAGAGAGGGGGGGGGTGTGGCCTTGACCAACTGCCACTTTGCTCGTTTGAAAGCCATGATGTCTCCCTCCCTCATGGGGGGGCCAAATTCTCTGGGCGGGCAAAGCAGAGAAAGGGGAGGTAACCTTGCTCCTTATGACCTCATAAGATGAAGATTCCAGATTGGCCCATCTGAGCAGGCATACCCAGGGCTCAGTTTACACCTATCGCCATTTCTAGCCACTGGGGGGCCATAGGCAGGCTGGGGGAACGCATATTAATGTTAAAAAACATCATAAAGTGAAGTTTTCATGCCATGGGACCTTTAAAAAAATAAATAAAAAAGCTATTTATATATGATGTAAAAGTAGAATTGATGATACAGCTCCACTCCCACTGCTATCCAGAGAGAATCTAAGTGAAGCTCATATATCAATGAAACCTAACTGTGATGGAAATACAGATACAGGTGAATGAACGGTGGTGGAAGAATGTATAAAACCTGTAAGACTTTCATTTAAGTTAAATAAGATACTGGCACTGAAACATCTCACAGGTAAAAGGTGAGACAGGTGCGCACGTCTCTAAAATCTTGAATGATCTCAGAAACAGCGGTGTTTAAAACAGTCGCATCTTACAACTGCGTCGTCACCAATGATAACTTCCACTATAAGTAAATTAATAAAGATGACACCATGTTGTGCATAATATATCAGAAATATCTGGAACAACAAAAGAATCCTGTTGAACAGCTGCACTGCAGCAACACAGGGATTAAATGTTTTGCTCAAGGGCATATCAGAAACATTCACTAAAGAACTTCTCACTTACTCCTTCACGTTATATCACAGGGGAAAAATATATTCTAATCTAACGCCAGTGTGCGTACAGCTTCTGTAAATAAGCATAAATTATTAATATGATTTCATTTTGCGGGAACAAACCAGTTGTTGCCCTGCCTTTATGTAAGATATGTCAATCAAACTATCAAATACAGCAGCTGCACAACTATGGAAAAACAAACAAAGCTTCACAGATCCTCTCTCTCACACACACACACACACACACACACAGACACACACACACACAAACACACACACACAGAGCCATGAGGATGATACAAACATCTCTGCTTTTTCATGCAGAAAAATACTGGAGAACTATTTTGCAGGAATACAGAGACAACAAAAGTTCCCTGCTGTTTCCTGTCTTTCTAGATGATATTTGTTAGATGTGACAGAGTGCAGGGCAGATATTATATTTTTTATTTTTTTATTTATTGAAATGCTTTCTAAGGGCAGCTGTTTGATGTGACTTATTTGCACAGTAATCCAACAAAAACAGAGCGGGTGGATGTTCTCAAAGAGAACACAGCTTATTGATGTCTAGCTCAGCTGAAGAATTATTCCAGCTGTTATATAAGATCATAAACATCAGCTGGACAGAATGTAATGCCACTCACTGTTCCCCAATATGAAAGATTTGTTCATACTGTTCACAATGTGTGTATGAGCAAAAGCAACGCTGTGGTTTGATTGAAGTCTGTGTGGCATCTTGCTGCAGTACGTAACCTTTACACCGTCCCACGGCACAAACTGATCATTGAATATCGCTCGGTTACGTTGTAACCTTGGTTCTCTGAGTGAAGAGACTGTCTCTCCAGCTGTAGGTCGCTCGGAGACAGTTCCGATCAAACTATCGGTGATTCCACGCCAGCAGAGGTGCTTTATAGGAAATAGCATAGGGCGTGGCCAGGCAAGCCGGTGTGTCTTAAAGAAGTACTGTACCTGACCCCAGGGGGATCATCCCCGTACATATGGAATATGTAACGGTAGAGAGATAATCTCGATACGATAGACAACTCCGGGGTTGGACTGCTGAGTAACACTGACTCAGTTATTTCAGCAGGTGCTGAGCTCATCCAGCAGCCTTTTCTCAGTTCTGGAAATCCTCTGGGTGACTTTGATCGTGTGAATCAATTTAAACAAATGCAGCCCTCTGAGGCAGATCAATACACTCGTCCCTGCTGTTATCAACACATTGAAAGACTCTTTTATCTGTACCTTTTATTCACTGGTGCAAAACACTCTAAAATGAAAATACTACACCTTAGTGTCCTCTATGGACCTATAAAAGACCAAACTTTCTTCCCAAAGTTAATTGTCCTTCCTGATATTAGCTAGAAAGAAAAGGCAAGCATCTGCTGGCATTAATAATTGAAGAAGGAAACATAAATGTAATAGTAAATGATTTATTAACTATGAAATAATTGGTTAAAAAAAAGAAAAATGCTCATCAATGCATAAGCCAAATCATTTTATTATGACCCTAAACCTGAACACCTCGTTCCATGGTAGCATTTGTGCTTATACTTGGGAGATCGTGGCAGCTTCAGTAGGGTCATGCAGCACTCAGTGAATGTTTGTAACATAATGTTGCCCGGGCAACAACCTCTGTGCTTACCATAATCCTCAGAAAGGACGCAGTTCAGATTATAGACGTCTCATACCAACCACACACTGTTAAATTCACACACTCTTTCTCTTCCATTGACATCATGAGCCCTTACTTACTACTTTATACTTTATTTATCCCACAATGGGGAAATTCACTAGTGATTGTCATATATATACATATATATCAATTCTTTTTGACCTCCTGTGTCCTCGCACGAGGCACATGTCCACCAGCACTGATTATTTGTTACACAACATTGATTTTGATTTACTCTTTATCAGTCCAGCCAAATCAAGCTGGCACCTGACATGGAATCTATTTGGCTCTGAGGGGCTTTGATGTTGAAGTCCACCATGTAACTAAGTTATATAAATGCATCATCAGTGTTGACAGTTTCTGATGTATTAGGGGGAACTAAATCCCTTGAGCGCTCTACAAAAATGTCATGAATGAAAATCCTTTCTCATGCAAACACACACAGAGTCATAAATGCAGGTGCACTAGAGATTATTTTACAATATGTCAAAGTTTGTTGAGACAAAGGGGAGGTTCTTTGTTGTTTAAAAGTTGAGACTGTCACAACACTGAAGACAATATTAGTTTGTAAATTCCATTAACCGGGACAAGAGATTCAATGCTTATCCCCAAATTAGAACATGAATCTTAAAGGAATACACTGTAAAAAAAAATGTATAGTGTATGTTTTTTTTTTTTACCTTTATTTATCCAGGTAAGTCAATTGAGAAAATGTTTTCTCATTTGCAACGACGACCTGTGTGTTACACATTCATACCTGGAAGCTGCCCAGTACAACCACAGTCTGATCTGCTGGTCACTGAGCAGCTCCATTGGAGCGGTTGGGGTTAAGGGTCTTGCTCAAGGGCACCTCAGTGGTGATAACGAGGGAGGGACAAGTGCTGCTCTTTCACTTTCCCCACCCAGATTTGATCCTGTCGGACTGCATATGTATGTCCTGGCAGAAAATTACCAGTACCTTTTCCGTTTAGTTTACGGACAATTCTGTTAATCCAAAAACTGAAAATTCTGTAGATTTACAGTATATCGTCTGTGCCTTTAACGGACATTTCCATTAATCCAAAAACAGAAAATTCTCTAAAAATTCCTTTATATTAACACAGTATATAAGCTCGTATTTCTACGGTCAGATACAGTCGTACTTTGCTTTCTTGTCAAGTGTTAGAAAAGATTGATACCACTTTAATGTCTGTACATTAGGCCTAAATATGAAGCTACAACCAGCAACCCGTTAGCTTAGCTTAGCACAAAGACTGAAAACAGAGGAGAACAGCTAGCCTGAGTCTGTCTAAAGGTAATACATAAAATCCACCTACCAGCACCTCTTAAATTCACATTATATCTTGTTGGTTCGAACCGCACAAAAGCCTTGGTGTAAAAACAAGTCGTTGTATTGTTACAGGGGGTTATGGCGAGAGTGCTAACTGCTCGTTTCCAAACCAACTGATTCTGGACAAGAAAAAAGTCCGGCACATAACCCGAGGTTAACAACGTTTTGTTTTTAGTCATTGGTTTTTGTACGGATCAAACAAACAAGAGCCAGAATGGCTGATTCCAGTTTCCAGTCTTTAATGCTAAGCTAAGCTAACTGGCAGTGTAGCTTCATATTTACTGTGCAGACATGACATCTTATTCTCACCATAAAAGAAAATAAGTGTATTTCCCAAAATTTTGAGCTATTGCTTTAAAAAAAAGTCTTTCCACATGGCATCATGGTTCAGCTGCACGTCAGCAGCAGCAGTCAGTCAGGACTGACATGTGAAGTGTACAAAGTGATGACTTGAAAAGGATCCAGTATCTATAATGTATGATCAGTCAGGAGAACAGCTGCACATAAACACGTTTTTCCTGCTCAGTTTTAGATATAGCTGATAAATAATTTAAATGCATTTTAACAGACTTTTCCCATAAGCAGTTGTTGTTGCTTCCTCATAAACATCAGCTGGACATCAATATGTTCAACATAACTGTTGGGTAATTATTTGACAGATACAATAGAGTTGAACACTAAAAGCTGCAGTTTTGTGCCTCAGGCACCACCTTTAATAAAAAGAAAAGGCCTGTTTGTGTGATCCTGAAAGCCTCTGTGTTCGTGCACCTGTTCGCTGTTTGGTTAACCTTCCGCTAAATGGATATCACACTGGCCATTACTGTAAGTAAACTTTCATCTTTATGCTACATGGGCCTACTATATTAAATACAGTGGTTTAGAAAGATCCTGCAAAGTAAATGGGAACAACACAGCCACTCTTGAGTTATTTTTACACATTTATTTTTAAAGGAAAAGACTATTTTGGGAAGTTGTCACAAGAAAGACAGCACCGCGCGTTAGTGTGTGTGTGTGTGTGTGTGTGTGTCTGTGTGTGTGTCTGTATGTGTGTGAGAGAGAGAGAGAGAGAGAGAGAGAGAGTGCACTCATGAGGAAAATAAAAGACTGAAAAGTCTAACGAACGGACGAGCCTCACTGATGTAATTAGACCATAAACACGCACACTCACAAGTAATTTTAGATTTCAAGAAACGGACGACTCTCCTTTTTTTTTCTTAAATCGTTTCTGTTCTGTACTCTCTACACTTTAGGCCTTATCAATGCGTTTATCTGAGTGACTGTATGCCTACGTTCACACCACCAGAGGATACTATTGATGTTCATCTGTGTGACCTTTGGTCATAGTATGAAGTTGTTCTCACATTTGCAAAGCACATTAAGCTTTCCGTTTTGTTTTCTCTTTCATTTGAGAGAGGGCATTTACCACTGCAATATCAGTTGTCACCACAGTGCATTTGGTCGTTTGCGCAGCATTTTTAGAGCATTGCATGAAACCAAACATGTCATTATAACATGACTAATCGAACCATTTTTACAATCCAATAATCATTTAGCCTTTTAAATGTCAGAAAACAATTAAAATGGTCCATCACATTTTAAACCAAAGTTACTCAATTTACAATGAAAAAGGAAGTAAACACTCAAATTGTACAAGCTGGCACCAGTTATTATTTGGCTTGATTTTTCTTGATAAATGCCTTCAACACTAATCGACTATTCGTGTCAGCATTATTACCAAAGATCAAAAAGGAGTAACAAAACACATGTTTTCGGACCAATGCTACACCTATTATGTTACAGAATAGCATGAATGGCATTATTGGACCATCCCTTTACTTCACTTACAGACTGAAGTTATTTGTGACTGATGTGATTCAAACAGCCATGTGGAGATGTTGGCTTTATACCCAACGCTTACATTTAAATGTATATCTGCTAACTGCCAAATCTTTTACAAGAGACCAACCATCCCCAAACATATTTCACAAAGCTTCATGTGTGTTAATTTTCCTGTTGACCTGACCTGCATGATGATGAGGATGATGATGACTTCTGGGTGATACAACGCGGGGCAAGGGGACTGAGTACCCAGGGCCCTCATGTGAGGAGGGCCCAAAAAGATGCTAGAATGAATAGCTGTGTATGCAGGAAGGAGCCCATAGAAAATGCCTTTCTACAGGGCCCAGAATTTTGTGCTACGCCCTCTGGATTGTTTTTTTTTTAGGAATATTTGTACATATTCTTTTATATGTAGGCTATAACAGTTAGCAGGCTGAAGCAATGCTGTTTATCTTAAATAATAATTCACTAAGTAATTTGAATGGCTGCTCAATTGTCCCATTCACACACACTGAACTGTGGCTGGTTTGCAGCAGCTGGTGACAGATGATGAAACAGGATTATGGGCTTTTAAATACTCACTCAGTGTTGCTAAGTCCTGAATACTATTTATTTAAAAGGACCATAAGTCGTCTACTGTAGAGTAGACTATGTAGCAGTTTACTGTTCAGAAAAACCAAAGCACACTTTCATGAGCTCAGAGTCACTGGAAATATCAGCCAGGTCGGCAAACAACAGTAGCCTAAATCAAACAGTTGTTCAGTTTCCCATATTTAAAAGGAGATGACAAAGACTGATACCTGTAAGTGGGTCGTACGATCTGTCCAGCTCTCTGGAGTCAGACAAACTCTGGTCCTGACTCCTGGATTTCATATTTTCTTTCAGTTCTTACCAGACCACCGCGCTGGACCTGCAGGATCTGTGCGCGCGTCGGAGCCGCAGCTCATCTACGACTTCATTCCTGTTTGCATGTCACTTTTCTGCAAGCATCAGCTTGTGTGTGTAGCGGTGCTGCAAACTGGTCGCATGCAAAAAGCTCGTGTCTCTCTATCCAAACGTCCTGCTCCCGCTCATCAGCGCGCGCTCACATCCATGCACAGTCCGCGGTCACTTTGAGGCTTCCGTGGGTTTAAGGTTCAAATGGAGCCCAATGCTGATCCCCAGCAGACAGCTGATGACTTTACCTTGGTTGTCCAAACATATCCAAAAATGAAAAAGAGTAGACCAGGGCTGCTGTCAGCTGGAGCATCTGCATCTGTCCGAGCTGAGAGAGAGAGAGAGAGAGAGAGAGAGAGAGAGAGAGAGAGAGAGAGAGAGAGAGCATTACAGCTAAAGAGTGATGAAGCAAGACAGACAGACAGACAGACAGACAGACAAACAGACAAACAGACAGGCAGGCAGGCAGGCAGACAGACAGACAGACAGGCAGGCAGGCAGACAGAGAAAAGCAGACAGACAGACAGACAGACTCACTAGGGTGTAGGTCTATATGTAGGCTTGTGTGCTGTATGTGTGATGTCTGTACAGTAGTTGCTCTTAACATATTGCCCCTTGTGGGATTAATAAAGTTGTTGAATTGAATTGAATTTACAAAGCCAGACAAAACCGAAAGACAGACAGACAGACAGACAGACAGACAGACAGACAGACAGACAGACAGGCAGGCAGGCAGGCAGGCAGACAGAGGGACGTGGGAGTGTATCTGCTGATCTATACTCTGATGGATGGTCTCACCTTGGCTCAGGACTTGAGCAGCTTTGGCTCGGTCGGAAGAAGTAATACCTGCGGATCAATACCCTGTCAGCTCCTCGTCCTTGAGCTGGTTGAGTAGAGTTAACGAATGACTCACTCATATTTCAGATAAATGCAAGCACCAAGGTCGTCATTCGAGAAAAATCATTTGAATATTTGATCCATAAATACACAACATAAGCTGGGTGGAGACCACAAGCTGATTTTTGGGATAAACTTCCAAGATTTCCACAGCTTTGTTTCCCATCACTAACTTCTATTTAAACATGTAAGACTTTGAGCCTTTCTGAAACATCATCAAGGTTTAAACTAAGGGTAAATGAGTAGCTTTTTCATGTAGTCTATATTTAATGTTTTATTTGAGTACATTTTAAAATCTGTACAACTGTTTAAATGTCATATTTTCTTGGAAAGACATGGAAATTATCAATAAATTAATTAGGACTGGTTGGTTGGTTGATTGGTTTAATATTTTCTTTACAAAGAAAACAGGTTTTTAGAAAAATGGAAAACCCACAAGCTGAAATAACTTGAAAACTGGAAGCACTCAAGCAAATTAGTGTTGCTCTTCCATAAAGTTGAGGGACTTATTACAAGAAACAGAATAATGTTTTTTTTTTCAGCAAAGTTGAGGCTGATGGGAGTGCCATTAGTCATGGCGATCCATTATATAGATGCTGACATTATACTCAATACATAATACAAAAGTAGCCCTCATAGTTCCGTTGGAAGAAAAGTCAGAAGATCACCAAAATCATTAGGATTTATCACCTGGGGACTACCAATGTGTGTACAAAATATGTGACCAATCCATCCAGCAGATGTTGAGATATAACTGAAAACTTAGTATATTTTTCCAGCCCATTATACCCTTTCTGACTCGGCAGGGGAGGTTCTTTTTATAGCGATCGGTTAGTCGGGGTTGTGCTATTCGCTCTTGACAATGGAGTTTAATGTTGATGAATTTGTAGTGCAACCGAGCCTTTGATAAATTACATCCTTTTTTTATATGCTGCATCCTCCAATCCCTTTTGAGCGTTGGTTTGTTTCTTTAATTGGAGGCCGTAACATATTTGGGGAATGTGGTGGACCGATTTGCCATCTGCTAGCGTGGCTTAAAACCAGTAGACAGCTTTCTGTTCAAACGTCTCCAAGCTAAACATAAGATTTAAGTGTGGCGTCACATGAGTCACTTTTTCACGCTTGAAAATTCTCCCACAAAGCCACAGGAGACATTATGTAGCTTTTTCACAGGCTGAGTAGGACTTTCCATGATTAGTAAATTGACTTTGACATGTAAAATCAGTGGTGTCCCTTTAATCCTGCTTCAAAACCTAATATAAACCTTTTTGTTGCTCAGCTATTTCAAAGAACAAAATGATATTGAAAAAATGTAGATTCCTTTAAAATACCACACAACCCAGGACAGATTAACTATGAAAACCAACAATAAACATTGGTATTGCTTGCCTTGAGGTAACCAAAACACAGAACTCAGTTTGCCAAGAAAAGCTAAATAGTGCTTGTTGGGGGATAAACAGTGTGGTGAAGCTTTCTTAAAGACAGGCAGGCGAGTAAGTGAGGGATTATTATGTCCCCCTGTCAGAAGACTGATAGGGAGGAGAGAATATATCAGCTTCTCAGGGGAAAGAGTGAGACAAAGAAAAAGGAAAGGCAAGTCAGAACACAAAAAAAGCCTGTTGAAGTAAAAAGAATCAAAGAGAAGGATAGTGGTGCATCTGAAAAGGAGAATAAGTAAAAGAAAATCTGAAGAAGACAGAGGGAACACACTGGAGAGGTATTTGAATATATATAATGTGCCTTGGGACGGTTAAATCTCGCAGTACTAATGGAGTTTATCTCCCTCAGGGTTTTACAGAGAAGTAGAGCTGATAGATAACCGATAATAAGCTCTGATTGATGCCTGAAGTTATGCATGGTGGGGGAGCGGTGAAACTGGTGACGAATGACACACACACACACACACACACACACACACATTGACAGATAGAGTAGAAGCACACGCAAACACTGGCTGTTGAGTGCTAAACAGAAGATCATAAGACATAAAAATAGTGCCACGTCCTTAGGTGTGTTTCTGCTTAGGTGTCCCGCTGGAAAGAGGCAGTTTGAGTTGATTAATTTCCCCCTATTTTCTGCAGATACAGGTGAGGACACAGATAAAGAAATGAAGGGGTGAGGGGATGACGGAGGGAGGGAGGGGGATTCCAGGCGAGACAAAGCAGGCAATCTCCCCTCAAATGAAATTTTGATGAGAAGGCTGATATGCTTAACTGAAACGTTATAAATACACAGCAGCATTAATGGCTTGTCACAGAAGAACGAAAGGGGTTTGCTCTGTCTGAATGTCTAAACTGTCATCAGCGTGCGCACACACACACACACACACACACACACACACACACACACACACACACACACACACACACACACACACACACACACACACACACACACACACACTGCACAGATTATATCAGGGGTTTGATATACTGCCCAATCTGCAATAGCCAACTAAATTAGAGGATTTGGTGGATTGAGACCCACCCTATTAAAAAGACATTGCATAAAGTGATCTCCAGAAACCAGAAACACACTCTCTCCTCCACAACATCAAATACACACACTCACTCAGTCCACTTTCCATGCCACAGTGTTAGTCCCAAAAGCCCATTATGATCTCTGGAAATTCATCTTTTGCTCTGCCATGATACTTGCATGTGCATTAGAGGCTTATGAGTGTAATTCTCTCCAGCAGTCGGTCCCACAGTTTTAATTAGGCATGTGAGAGATACAGAAATACAAAAGCAAATACCAAGAAAAAAAGAGGGGAAAAGACTGAGGTTGTAATCATTAATGTTTATGGTCCCACATTGACTGCTGCTGCATTAAAGGCTCTGTATGTCGCAACCCATCAACTACAAATTAACCCTCTGAGGGCAAAGGACGCGCCGGAGCGTCCAACGATGTTTGGACAACAGACAACACGCCTATTCAAAAAGCTTTTTAAAAGAAATGCCAATAAACAAGGGCACGTTTTGCTGTGTGCACTAGCCAGACCCTCCTCGTCAGCGCTGTGGAGGAAGGTCTGGCAATGCGAGACTACCTAAAGTGAAACTAGCTACCAGAAATATGGGAGAAATCTGCTAAGAAAATATGGATCCAGCACTTTGTCCAGACCCCTGTAGTACATCACGACCTCTGTTTGTATCTTTGAGCAACTTCTGACAAACAAAAGAGTCAGTAGGTGTTGTTTGTTTGGGCCTGAGGGCGCAGACATCATTAGGATGTAGCTGGAGGACAAAGTTTATCAGAGATATTGGCTAATTACCTTTACAAGGGGCAGGGGCAGATGGAGGACAATGACAAGAGGAACAGAATAGTTCCCGTTTTCTCAGAGTGATATCGCCGTTTTCAGCACACATGACCTTAATCTTCCCTTTCATTTACTTCTCAGACAAATATGGAATTCATTCATTTCAAATATTTAGTCACGGTGTATTTGCAGAATATTGATTCTTCTCTATGAACCCCTTTCCTCATTATTGCTCTTTGCTGCTGCCACTGCTAACAAAACAAATTGAGTAAACAGACTGGTGTGTGTGTGTCCCATTTTCACACTTTTTTGTTCACACAGTTTAGTCGATCAGAGCTGAAACTTAGAAAATACACAACCACATTATGTGGTCGTATGTCCAGACTGATTAGCATTTTGCGACAATGAACAGATACATTTGATAACGAAATACTCACTGTGACCGCCATTCTAACATTATCTCTCACAATCATCCCGGCTTGACTACAGACTTCTTTATAGAGGTTAACTAAGGGATAAAATAGTCCCTCGGGAATATGTTTGAGAAGGAGGCTTGTATATATTATGCAGGAAAATTATCCTGCAGGACTTTTTTTTTTTAGGATTAAGTTTTAACAGCATTCCTGATTTTTAGTTGGAAACACATAAAACTGAATTATTGCCAGTGTAGAGGTTGGTCAGAGCTGTGCGAGGAAATACATGAGGTCATCAAAGTCAATTTACCAATTATAACGATAATGGTGTAAGTTGTCCCACGTGAAAGATGCAAAATAGCTGTGTGAGGGAGATATCAATCAAGCAGTCTGTACACACACAAACAGTCATAAAAAGAGCTCTAATCAGGTAGATTAAGTGATAACAACGGTATGGGTGGACCATGACTGTGCAGGGGCTTTAATCTGGCTAATTAAAACCCTTTCATTCATAAATTATGACAACCTCCTTAGTGTTTCATTCCTCTTTAGGCATTACATTTTTTTTATTATTAATTAAATAAAATATTTATTTAATAAACCAATAAATAAAATATTTGAAGACTGTAAAATATTATAGCTTTTAATGCTGTTAAAAAAATGTGTTCACATATTCTAATACTGTTCAATGCAATGCAAAAACGTTAAACCGGTAAATGCTAGATCAGATCTGTTAGACGTGTCAACGTAGTTAGGTTTAGGCATTAGGAGTGGGGATTGGTTAAGGGTAAGAATGACAGGGTAAGCCAATCAGATGCATTATAAGCAGTGTTGGGCGGCGAAGGTGAAGTTACTACCAAAATGTAATACATTATTGATTACTAGTTAGGCCTACTGTCATTTGTGAGTAATTAGTTATATTACAAAATTACTGTGTCTGAATTGTAATGCTTTACACTACTTTTGCGTTACTTTTGAGTTACTTTCACCAAAATAAAAGCAGAAGTATGACTTGGCAGATAGCTTGTGAATTTCACCACGGGATCAACAAAGTCTCACCTTTATCCACTATATATATCATAATTTATTCATATTATTTTGCATTATTAATCTGAATCTGCAAAGTAACTAAAGCTATAAAATAAATAGTTAAGCAAATCGTACAATAGCCTTTTGACTCTGAATTTTGGTGGAGTAGAAGTAGCCTAATATGTAGGCTAGGAGAAAATAAAAATACTCAATTTAAAGCACCTTACAATTCGAAGTAGCCTACGGTTTAGTTACTTTCCACCGCTGATAAAATGTAATATTACGTGTAGCAAGACACGTTTTTTCTGTGTTGGTGAATTCTTAAAAAAACTAACGACACTAAATGTCGGGTTAAAATGCGTTGTAACTCACGTTACTGAGATTGTAATGGGTATAATATTACCGACATTTTATTAAAAAGGAATACATTACTGTAATTGCGTTACTTTTGTAATGCGTTACTCCCATCAATGATAAGGCAAAATAAGGCGGGCCATGAGGCACATCCTGTGACGTCGACACGTCCAGCGGATGCGATCTAGCATCTACCCGTTAAACCCCGCTCCTAACGACCATAGGCAGTGAAAGAAATGGACACAGCGATGCCATATACTTCGACGGAGAACAGTGGAGTAAATTAGAAGCACTTTTCCGCTGATGGCGGAGCGTACTGCGCAGCTGCTGCAGCCTCAAACTGAACTCGACGACGTAGATGTGACGTGAACAACGTGTCTGAAAGTTGGAAGTTTTCTGGTAGCTGTGCCGAGAGAAATCTCAATCATTCCGAATCTTGTGGATAAAGTGGATCGTGGATAAATGTTACTTCATATGAATTCACTTGCCAAATATCGAAGTATTTCCAATCCATCAAAACTGAAACCCAATGCTCTCTCTATGGACTTCTCCCTCATCCCCGACTGCCTGTGAGCTTCTCCTGACTATACAGTAATTTCTCTACTGTGCGACAGAAAGTCGTGTGGTGATGACACAATCGTTAGCCTATTTTTACAAAAACAGCTGCTACGGGGCCATAACATGAAATGGATGTATAAAAAAAGCAACCACTTGCTAACAAGTTTGTTCTGCTGCCCCCAGGTGGCCAAAAAATCCATTCATGCAGCTTTAAAGTTGATGTTTTTTATGTTTAATAATTGTGATTAACCCAGGTGTGCCTTTCAACTTTTAATGAAATAACTTCTTTGCAATCTTACACTAAATCAGTTGAGTGTAAACTGCTTGACTTATAAATGCTTAATACACAGGGGAACAAAAAAAGAAATCATCCAAGACAAAAGAACTTATTATCAAAGACCATATTCATCGAATTAATAGTCAGGTCTCCCACTGTGTGTGTGTGTTGGTTGTTGGAAAGCTTACAAGGAAAAAAAAGTTGTTACAATATAGATATAAAAGCAAGATTTCTTAATGTTTCTTGCCTAAATAGTCAACAGAGGATGCATTAGTTGAGTAATAGGAAGGCAACCTTTATTTAAAAAAGAAACATAAATATACCTACAGGAGTTAGAGATGAAAGAAACAAGACCCTACAAGTTGAAGAAATTGCATAATTAAGATCTGCTTCCAGTCAAAAAATTATTTCCATTTTTTTTTGAGAACAAGCCAGGATGAGTTCCTGTTTTCCCCACTAAACTGACTTTAAGTGCCAGAGACACATCAGAAATAATCACGCCAATGGATCATAACATTGAACCATTGTTTGAACGGTTTTCCTTCTAAACTAACCACTCAACACATTCAGATTCATTTCAACTATCCGAGACAATGACTTGTTTGACGTGCAGTAGTGAATGTTAGTCATGGCTTTGTTCAAAAGCAAAAGTTTGCAACAACAATAAAGAGGTTTTAATCACTTCAGAGCATTCTCAACTCAACTACAGCTCAAAATATTCTACCCCTTGGTAAACATGTAAAAACAAAATACTTGTACATTTGGTTTGAACATTACGGGAATTAAGTTAACATTCACACAAGCATTCAGCTACTAAGAAAGAGTTAATGCTCCATTTAAAGAGGATTTACAGTAAGATTCAAACTCAAAAATGCTCAGGGTCACCATTACCAGTGTTGCTAGAAAAGGACATGATGTGTCTCTCAAAGCTTCTGAAATAATTACTGGAGAGATAAATGATAAATCTGTGATCAGTTTGACAGCCAAAGCCACTTACAATATTATCGGTGGAGATGAACATCTGGGTTAAAAAATACTTGAATTCAATTAAATTCAACCTTTAATGTGTCAGTTAACAGTCCAGCCAATACTGCAGATTGCACACGAGGAACCAGTGCAATACGGGCACTTCCTTAAATTATCCCACACACATATGAACGACCACAAAGGGAGGAAGTCCGGAGAGTTTACAGGTCTTTCCTTAGTCAGTGTGTCTGTCTCAGTTTCCATCGTTCAGCTGAAGAGGATGAGGAATCAAGACGTATCGTGGAAAGAACAATCAAGGATTGTACTTGTTGGCGTTTGTATTGTATGTAAAGTATGTGTACCTGTCCACATCCACACAAATGTACTGCGTGTGTCCATCTGAAGGGAGGAGGATGGATGTGTGTGCCCGCGCGAGTCTCAGGAGATGGTGGAAAACTCTTTGAGCAGGATGTCCTGACTCAGTGTGTTCAGAGAGACATTCTTCCTCACATTCAGACTGATGGAGCGCACCTGGAGACAGAAGGACATTTATTACCAGGTCACAGAGTGGAAATTAGACTTTGTCCATAACTTAACGTACCCATATAAACACTAATCAATTCATCAATCTGTGTAAAAGAAGCATTTGATACAAAAGTCCAGATAAAAATGTAACTTTAGAAATATAATTGCTGGGCGCCCGGATAGCTCAGTTGGTAGAGCGGGTGCCCATATATAGAGGTTTACTCCTCGACGCAGCAGGCCAGGGTTTGACTCCGACCTGCGGCCCTTTGCTACATGTCATTCCCCCCCTCTCTCCCCTTTCATTTCTTCAGCTGTCCTGTCAATAAAGTCCTAAAACTGGCCAAAAAAAAACAAATGAGTGGCTGCAGACATCACAGAAACTGTCATACATACATACATACATACATAACGGTAATTTCTGTTCACTTTCTATTACGGGAAGCATTTTCTCAGCTTTAACTTTGCACAAAAGCCCTTGTTTATTGTAAACAGCAGTGTTTAGTGTTGTGGTGCAGCAGGAAACAAACACTTTTAGGTGCTTTGAGACATAAAATCTGGGTAAAAAAAAAACTATTTCTCGGGTCCTTATAATTCATACCTTACTTTTCAATACAGAGTCCTCCTTAGCTGTGATTCTGACTTTATGTGAAGTGACACCACAGAACCTAATAGACCTTGGGCGCCTGGTAAGGTCACCAGGTAGAGCGGGCGCTCATATGCAGAGGCTCAGTCCTCGATGCGGCGGCTCAGGGTTCGAGTCTGACCTGAGGCCAATCGCTACGTGTCTTCCCCCCTTTTCCAGTCTACAGTTGTCCTGTCTATTAAAGGCTAAAATGGCCACACACAAAAAGAAACCTAGTAGACCTCATTAAACCCACAATACATTGCTCTCTGTCTCTTACCAGCTCCTTAAAGAAGGCAGCCTCTTTGGGCTGCTCCGAGTATCTCTCAAACTGGTCCAAACCATCCTGCAGTTTGAGCGTCAGTGTGTCATAGTTGGACCGAACCACCTCCAACACCTAACAGGGTGGACAGATGAGGGAAACAGAAAATGAACGTGTTGCAAAACTCCATGATACAGAGTGGTTAATGCATCGCACCGTGAACACTTCACTTGAATAGTCACATATACAGTCAAATATTAATTAGGGTTTAATACTTCATTACATCTGTATTCATGAGGGCTCATAATCTGGCTCCATCTGATTCCTCCCCCCACGCATTACTTCCAGTCACTAACTGCTAACTCTCAGAGTCCCCTCTGTTATAAGGGATGTGATTGGTCATTTGGAAAAAGGGACACATCATCTGTAACTTCGATTTTATTTTGATTTTTTTTTTTTGCTTTCTTACTTATTTGTTCTGTCACTCTTCTCCACAAAATAGTGCACTATTAGCTAGAACTCTGGTTTATCTAACATTGGTTGTTCATGTTTTGTTTTTATCTTCAGACAATCAGTCTTGTCTTGAATCTGAAACAAACTAGAGCCACTGTGCATGTATCGATCTTCTGTACCAGTGAGATTTTGTTAGTTGCTTACAGACTTTCACAATGTCATCTTTAATGTGTGTACACTATGGTACTACGTGCCAAACAGGACAAACAGGCCTGAAATCCAGCTGAGATAAGGTGAGCTGAAATCAGAGGTAATTACGCAGAGATTCTCCACACTTCCACCCTTGCCATTCCCCCATTCAGCCGTGAAATAGCCCCTAAACAGACCTTTTCCATTCTTTTATTAATGTCCCCCCATCACTTCACACAGCATGAAACATTCACAATGAGATGCATGAGTCGCATTTCCCAGAGCAGCTCTATAAACACACACACACACACACACACACACACATACACTCAAACAAGTCCAGCTTTTACCCAGATAAACAAACAGATGTTAACTTCTGCGTTTTCAGTGCATGGACACACAACATATTCTCCTTTAGCTCTGGTAGCATCTCTATTGTACAGCAGAATCGTCGTGTTTTTTTTTATTTATTCTTTTTATTTATCAACAGAGGGGAAAGCATTCTTCTCTCTTTTATTTTCTTCTAATAGATCTACAGCTCTGCCCAGGGAAAAAAAGTGCCGTTTTTATTTCAACATCTGATGGTACACTGATCAAAATGTCATGCCCATATCTCTCTCTCGCTTGGCCTCATTCTCCCTCACAGCTATCCATCACCCTCCTCTCTGAGGAAATGTGGACTTAGGTTTGAATGTTAACCTCAAATTAAATGTGTTCAGTTTATTCTCCCCTTACTGGTGGTGAAGGGAAAGGACGGAAAAGATGAAAGGAGTGAGGGAGGGAAAGGGGGAGAAAGCGTGAGCTCTGACAAACTGATTAGAAGCAAAAAAAAAATTAAAAGTAAATGCAGAATTAAAGGATAGTCCAGAGACGACAGAGAGACAACATAACCTTTACCGCATGCTGTTTAAGCAAAGACAGGGATGATACGTGTTTGGTTCAGCACACACTCGACTCTGCGGAGCAACTTTCTGCATCACTAAGCAGATATGATTGTGTGCGCGCAGTTGTCATGTTTATCTTGAAGCGTGGGCACAAAAGCAGCCTTGTACGTGCTGAAGTGTATCTTTAATATCTTGTGTGTGAGAGACAGGCAGGCAGACAGACAGACAGACAGAGAGCACAGCAGCTCGTTTTAATGCGGTGTTTCTGGAGGCCCTCCATCTTCTAGTGACCCTGTGGGGAACGAAGACGCTGCAGGCGTTGGTGTGCAAGTGGTTAATATGTCTGTGTGTGGAGCACTGTAGATCAAATGAAATGCAAGGTTGGACACTATTTAAAAAACAATGAGCGAGAGGAAAACGAAGAGCTTTGTCGGAACAATCGGATTAGGCTCATTCGAGATGACACAGATCTGCGCAGAAACGATCACCTGCCATCGCCGCCCAACGCATGCCCGGTTAGATTTGTCTTGATCCCGACTTGATCGGACGTCATGCACGCGTGGGCAACGATAACCTCACGAGATCAAGGCGGCCGCAGTTCTGAGACGCAGGCAGCCCAGTTGCTTTTCACCGACTGCAAGACCCAGGCGGACCCAGGGCACGCTGGGAAACAATTGGTTCAGAATCGACTCAATATGATGACGTTTTATATTAACTTTTTATTGATTTTGAATTGGAGGGATTTTAACGGCTATTTGTCTGAGTTAAAGGCTTATTCTTATTGGACTACTGCAACTCACTTTTGGACTACTGCAACTCACTTCTTCTCGGCATCAGCTCTACCAACATCAACCGACCCCAACTGGTCCAGAACTCAACCGCCCGACTCATCACCCGCTCCAAATCCTGGCACCACATCACTCCAGTCCTAAAACAACTCCACTGGCTTCCTATCTCCCACCGGATCACCTACAAAATCCTGGTCCTCACCTACAAAGCCCTCCACCATCTGGCCCCCTCATACCTCACTGACCTCCTCTCCCTGTGCCAACCCTCACAGTCCCTCCGGTCTCCTCTGTATCCAAAAGTCCAACCTCCGCAGTTTTGGGGATAGAGCCTTCTCCAGGGCAGCTCCCAGGCTCTGGAACTCCCTCCCCCTAGAGATCTGCACCTCTGAGTCCCTCACCATATTCCAGTCTCTCCTCAAGACCCATCTCTTCACCACTGCCTATCCCTAGCCCCACGCCCCTCCCCTGTGCCTGAATCTTGTTTTGTTTGTCTTCGTTATCTATACCTACCCTGTAAAGCTAATTTGAGTTCGTGAAAAGCTCTATATAAATTCAATTTATTATTCTGTACAGAACACATTTTGTGAGGCTGATAGTGACGTTTAGAAGTCAGAGAGACTAAATCCGTTCAGGTTACGGATCATCTACAGTCTGCAATAGATCGCATGTAGAGCATTTTGAGAGCTACTGTTATAATTAAACAACTGGAGACTATGTACTGATATATGGGTCTGATAACGTTTTATTAAATCGGACCACAGTGTTTCTGCGACTTCCTGTTCAGCCTGAAGGCTGCTGGAAACGGCTGGAAACTGTCCGACTTGAGAGCGGATTTTTGTCACCGCCCCCTGCTGCCTGCTCTCGTCCACTTTACAGGCGAGGCGCAGTTCATCTCGAACTAGCCTATTCTCTGGGGGGGGGGGCTGCTACATAATATAGCCAGCGGTGAACTAAGTATAAAGTACTAATTGAAAAGATTTAAAATAGGATGTTTGATAGATGAATAGCTCAGCATTCAAAAAATATCTCCATTACAGGTGTTCATTTATGACCTATAATATATTGCAAAGTGCTCAACAGTGATTAGTATAATCTTTGTGGAGGCGAGTGTCCGTGTGAAAAGGTTGTGTCAGATGGTTTGGACACGATATAGACAGCCTCTCATTGAAGCACGCTGTGTGGATATCTTCATTTGAAATTGTTGGTGCTGCTCTGCAGTTTTCTCACTCAAACCCCACCATGTTAGTAACAGCATGTTTAGCCAGCTGACGTAGCTGGATGTGATGTGTAGTGATTAGGGCTGGGCACAATGGTTTAAATCAATACGTTAATACGAGTTATCACAGTACCTGTGTATGCCAATTACATATCAAATAATTAAACTTAAGTTCAGTGCACTGAGCTTAGTGTGCGAAACCCTTCACAAAAACTAATTAAGTTATTGTTCATGTTCTGAGACATTTGTCAAAGATAATGATAGTGATTTATCGCCTTGCCTTATTGTGTGATCAACAATGGATGGGATATGGATCTACCAAAATTAGCTTTTGAAATTGTGCACCACTGATCGTGGAAAATGGCTTGATTTCTATATGAAATAGTTCCCTAGATCCCGTAGGACAACTACTAATGTTAGAGAAGACTGCTCAAAACTTCTTCAGCTGGCTGCTCATAGACACCAAAGCCAACCTCTGCCTTCCCTCTTTGTTGTGAATAAATCTAGCCGATAAAAGCGAAGAGGTAATGGGGGAGTAGAATGACCAAATCCATCACTCTTATCAGCCTTTAAAAAAGAAAAAGAAAAAAAAAAGGAATCTCCCAGTTTATTTTCTATCCACACCGACTTGAAGTCTTAAGTGGAGCTCACAACACTCATATCAGTGAAGTTCAGCCTTCTAACAGACTCGTTTTTACCACTAACGAAGGAATAACTCTGCGTAGTTGTCCAGTTGCTTAATGACTCAATTCTCAGTCTGTGTGTTTGTTTTTGCAAAACAGTGGCTGCAGACATCAGGGAAACCGCAACATTTACTCTACAAAATATATACACAATAATCTACAATCAGACTAATTCAAGCTTTCATTTTAGGGTGATGTTTCCTTTAAAAGTCCAGTAAAAGGCCAGTGGCAACCTCCGGGCCTGAAATGTGAAGCCAATCCCAAGTGCCTCAAACCTGCATTCATTCTAGGGGCCAGCAGGGGGCGACTCCACAAAAAGAAGTCACATTGTTTATTACCTCCATAAATATTTTCCTACTTATTTAATGGTCTCAATCGCTAGTTTGAAGTTTTCCGTTCAATAAGTAAATTATGGTCCCATTTATTTTAAAATTGACAATAAAGCAGGGGATGCTTTAGGGCGTGGCTACCAAAAGTTGCTACCACAGCAACCTATCAATCAGGATAGAGGCTTAGCAATGCTAACCATGGCATGGTCTACATTTAAATAGCCCTAATCTGGTTTCTCTGTCCGTGTTTTTGTCTTAGACCTTTGACCCTCTCCCTCTGTTTTTCACTTTATCAAAGTTATTTGTAACCTTTTGGTCGCCCAAAGTGTCTTGTTCAATGTTCAGTGGATGCACTTTCAAGCTAGCTAGCTAGCACTAGCAATAGCTGGTAACTTAGCATTTAGCTTAGCGCTCCTCCCCAGCTCCACCCTCTCATCCATATATGGTCACTTGTGGCCCCCAAAAATCAAGATGGCGACAGCCAAAATGCCAAACTCGAGGCATCAAAACAGTAGTCTACGAACCAATGGTGAATACTGTGTGTTTGTGTGTGTCTGTGCGTGTGTCTGTGTTTAGGAGAAAACTATGAAAGTTGTTGCCATTTCAGTGTGTCCAGAAATGACAGCAGCTAAAATGTGCATATCACCACCCATCATGTACAGTGTAAAAAGCTTCATATTTGTTGTTTGTGTGTGAGAACAACCGCGCTTCTAGGTGTCTTATCCCAATAAGCGATGTCTGAGTCATCCATCTCTGCCACATAACTTCTTGATGAATTGGCATTCTTTCAAAATAAAATGCAGTGAACCCCTTCTCAACCACCTTAAAGTACTGAGTGGTTTCCATTGTGTTCTAAAAAATTCATGAGATTTACTTTTGAAATGACAAGAGTGATGTTTTGCTCAAATGGCCCCAAGATGAAGTCCATTTTTATTTACATGCAACTTTTAGTCAGAGTGTAAAAGGAGGAAAAGTGTGTTGTGTTTACCTGTTCTTCCGACAGCTGGGAGATGTGGTTCACAGCAGCGTACGACTCAATCTTGGGGTTAAAATGGTTGACGATGGCCCTTAAAGACACAAACACAAACACTTCTAAAAAGAAGCACAAGAGTGAACCTTTTCCTTACGGTCCAAGGATGTAAACTATATCGCCCACACTTCACACACACCCCAACATTACAGACGTATGCGTTACACATCTTATTCCAAAACCATGAGCATTATGGTGCGTTCTTTTTGTCCACCGAAGTCGTTTTACGAGTCGTTTTCCGGAGTTACAACCCGGAAGTTGCAAAAAGAACGCCCCCGAGGTAGTATTTACGACTCGTCAAGTCGTCTGAACTCAGAGGACCCCGAACTCACTTTCAAAGATGGCTACGTGGTGCATCACACGTAGTAAACATTGTGGTTATCTACAATTTTAAGCACTTTTGTCTTTGTTGTAACCAAATGAAGAAGTCGTACACATAGCACTGTATACTGCTACCTATAGGCATGTCGCTACAGTCTTATTAGGAGTTGCTTGTGCTTGTGCAGCTGAAATTGGCAAGAGACGCTCGGTTGCTATATGACAACAATGGCTTTAAGCCGAGTCTTGAGCAGAAAGCAGAGCAGTAGCCTAACGTTAACGTTAATCAAAACGTAATTTTCATGTATCAAACTGTGAAATATATGTGTGTAATATGTCAATAACTGGGTGAATAGAATCCTAAATGTTACTAAAACTGTTACAAAAATCCATCTTTTCTCCGACTCGTAGTATTGTGTGACAAAAAAAACGCAACAACCCATTTTTCAACAACCGTTTTTCGACACGGATGTGACGTCACGCTCAAGCTACTAGTCGCGATTACAAGAACGCACCACTAGGCCTCCAGCACACTCGCTGTGTGGCGTGAGCGTGCGTTTGACACCTGCTTTTCGATGATGTTCACGTTGCGTAATTACGTCACTTCATAACGTTTCCATGGCAACAGGGGAAAATGGCTGCTCTTGTGTGAAGTAAACGCAATATTTTTTTCAACTTTCTGCTAAGATTATATGTGACTTTTTGCAACGAAAATGCGGGGATTATGAAATCATGCAAGCACCGCATATTTTGCGCGAAAATCGGCAATTTATGCGGCGAAAGTGCAGCATATTTGAAAAAATGCGGCCCCCGCATGAATATGCAGACTTTGGTTGATTATGCATTGAATTATGCGATCGCATAATTGCGTTTTTCTGGAGGGACTGGTAAATGTTCACAGCAAAAGTCAAGCGTTTTTGGTCGTCATTCGAAGCCATTCCACTACAGAAGGCATGTTGGGTGGGTGAAATTAGAAAGCTAACTAGTCAAAACCTAGATACTTTCAAACATCAAAATGTAATTTATTAAAAGCATTTGTGTCAAAATGACATACAAACATATTTTCGTATTCTATTTAGCCTGGAAACGCTTCCAACACGCTTGCGTGTCCAGTGAAAATTAGGCGTCAGTCCTATTTCTAGCATGCACACGCTTGAGCTCGAGCCACGCCTGAGAAGTGCGTGTCACGCAGGCAGTGTGCAAGCTCTAACCTGTTAACATGGGGGCCAAAATAAAAACGGACACGCCACGCAGGCAGTGCAGGAGCCCTTAATCTTCTTTTGGGAAGATTTAAAACCAGATTTTGCAACCTGACAGCAGGGATTTAGTGCTGTAGGATTAACATTTCCTTGAATTAGAAAAAGGGCCCCACAGCAAACCATGTAAAATAGCCCAAGGCCAAATCCACACAAAGGCATATGGTGACAGGGGTCTTTTTTGAGAGAGAGAGAGAGAGAGAGAGAGAGAGAGAGAGAGAGAGAGAGAGAGAGAGAGAGAGAGAGAGAGAGAGAGAGAGAGAGAGAGAGAGAGAGAGACTTTCTAGAAAAGCCATATATGTTGTAACGTCTTGTTTTGGTGCAGACTAATAACTAATAATAATGGTGTGAAGGTTTGCAGTGATAAGATTAAGAGATTTTGACAAGATATTAAAGAAGCAAAGTTCTAAACAACCCCAGTTACAGATGGGCTGTTTAAACACAAAAACCTACTTTTATTCACTCCAATTCAATTCCGTATTAATGCCTTCTTCATATTGTGTGAACACACCAGGTCATTTCACATGTAAATTCAGAGGCAGTCTTATTCAGCAATAGCATTCATTCCCATGAAATAAACTGCTTTATATCTCAAACAAGTTGATGCAATAAGCACAGCTGTGAGATGATATGACTTATTTTGTATCGGCTTAGAGTACGTCATATATATCAAATAAATTATAGTGACAAAAATGCAGACATTCTGCGAACTGGTAATTCAGTTGTCATTTACAGGTGGGAAGCCGCCGTATGGAGGAATGAACTGATGTGAGAAAAATGGAATTGGTCCCTTCCTTTGAGTTAATTTCAACACAGTCTCTGTAGGTTCTTTATTCCTCTCCAATTAATTTATTCATCTATTCTTTCAAATATTACTCTTTCAATCTTCTTCCAGCCTAGCCTTCCCTTCAAACCCTGGGATTTCCTATTCAAGCAGTGGAGTCTGCTCTGTCAGGAGCCCAGTTGAGTGGGTGAATCCTCGGGGAGTATCCTTTCTCATACAGTACGCTCATGCCCTCAGGGGCCTCCAAGCCAGGGTGACCTCAGAAGATCTCCTCCTCAGAGAAGATGGAGGAGGAAAGGAGGATTGCAGGGAGATATGGTGGAGGAGAGAACAAGTAGAGTGTGTGGACTGGAGCAGGGTTGGGGTGGAGGAGATTAACGATTAATAGTTATTGAATAGAGGGGCTTAGGGGAGGGAAAACTTCACTTTATTTTGACCTTCTCAAAAATTCTTTTTTGCGATTCCCTTCAATCCAATACAACTCTTTTCTCCTTCTTAGAGGACACAGTATTTGTGTTATGCGAGTGTGTGTGTGTGGGTGTATGTGTGTGTTTTTACCGAACATTGATAAGGGCATGCGTGACTTTGCTGGCTGCCTCCTTCCACTGGCCCGTGTTGGTTGATACTCTCAAAACTGGAGGGCAAAGAATAACAGATAAAAACATAGTTTAACGCACACATACAACAACTCTTTCACACATCTATTTTCATCTGTCAGGTTTAGGGCAATAAAGGGAAGGCTGAACAATCAAATGTGTAAAATTTGTTAAGTTTTGTTAATGGTAGCTCAACATTGATCGGGAAAAATAAAGGGAAAACACTGGAATTCATTGGTGAAATTAGAAACAAGTAACTCCACCTCCTTTAATGTTTCTTACCAACTTTTATTTGTTTGTTGATGGCTATCATTTGAGAATTAAATAACAGCTTTTATATGACAATTTACAATAAGTCAGGTTAAACGCTGCAGTTTCCACTAACATACCCATACAGTAGAGGTTGTCGAAGACCTGGTGCATTCGTACAATTTCATAGTACAGCTCGTCGTAGCTGTTGGATGTGGGCAGGAACGTGTCACCGTATGTTATAAACATGTTGAACAGGTTCACTACCTGGATAAAGAGAAGCACATTCATTTTTTTAGCGGAAATCAAATTTATACTGCGTTAGTTTCTGCATACACAGCCTCTTTGGTTTTCTTTAAAAAGGAGTTTAGACTCTCGCGTGCAATTACAGCCATACACACAGCTGGGCTACAAGATCTACCACTGATACAGCATCTGGCTCTTCTCTTACTACATATTCATACACCCATCCCTGTGAAACTAATTTCTATTGTGGACTGTACCCTGTCGAGGTCCTGTTGGCATGTTTTGTGAGCGAGTGTGTGTTGCTCACCAGTAAGGCCAGATGAAAGATGTTGTGCTTGGCCAGCAGTGTTGTCTCGTTTGACAGCAGGAACTTGAGCAGGTTGATGAGAGCTGTGCAGAGGGAGACATGCATACATTACTGGCATACATTACTGAAATAATCTGGAGTGTTGATAGTCGTCTACCAGCAGAGGCATATGGCAGCAGTCTGCTTTCCTCAGTGAGCTTCTTTATTAAGGTAGCTAATGGAAACACAGGAGGGGGGGAACCTTTCAACACCAAATCAAGTTCTTTCACAAGCTTTAATAGAGGAAAACAAAACCTATAAGAAGAACCAAAATGTGAACACACACACACACACACACACACACACACTTTAACAGGCTCCAACACAAGCTGGAACAACAACAACACACTGAAAGAAGATAAACAGATCTATTGCTTTAATTTTGCTAATTTTTTTTCTCTCCAGTTTCATTTCAGGGTATGCTATTATCACCACCAGGAGGAGAGGGGCAGTGTTACTCAGGGAATTAAGCTAATTATTAATGTGATTAGATAAATCTGTATGTAAATTTTACCCAATTGTGTGTGGACCAGAGTGAAAACAAGGCCACCAGGATGGATTGTGCTTTCTTTAGAGACTCATTATCCAACCTTAATGATGCAATACATTTCCAAAACAACCCACCCAATGACTTTAGGAGGGAAATTGGCTTTGTTTCACAAAAGCAGTAACCGTTTACTCTTAAGGTGGTGCCCAGCGAATCAAACATGTTTCAGATATAAATTATGCATGTGGTCTCCTGAAACTTCATTTGAAAAGTGTCATAGTCCCCTAGGAAAGGTTTCTGCCTGCCCGGTTACTCTAATTAAAAATGAAACGAGAGAGAAAGTGAGGGATCTTTACCTGACCAGAGCTCCCTCCAGGTGTAGTGTAACCTTATTCTGCACTTCTTCTGGTAGCACAGGAGTTTGTGGATGATCTGCACACAGCGCCTGCACAGGAAATGAACACACGGTGACGGAGCTGGTTGGTGGATGAGACTAGACAAATGTGTGTGTGATGTTCATGTGTCCTCACAAGTATAAATCCATGGGGAAATCCTTCATCATATGAGTGACAATAAACTCCACCATCAGATCTAGACAAAAAGGGTACAGACAAAGATAGAGAGAAAAAAATAAAATAAATAAATAAATCACTGTTAGAAGGATGCAAAGAGAAAGAGAAATTGCACAAACCCTTAAACTCAAAAATCATATATCGGCTGCAATAATGCAACATCAAGGGAAAGAGATATAGAGCAAGATGAATGCATCAAGTGTACTTAAAGTAATGTGTCATCATTCCTCCTCTTTAAAATAAAAATGTTGGAGTAATAAGTCAACCACAGCTGAATGTTCCAACCTTCATCAACATCTGGTTTGTACTGTAGATGTTACTTTGGGAAATCACACTAAGAAGGTAGATCGGAAGTTACAGCTAACTACACTTAAAAAAAAATTAATAAAAATCAGAGTCACTCCCAGTTTGACTATATAGTAAACCGTTATTAATGTTCCTCATACCTAGAACAGCACACACCAGCGGCCGTGATGGGATGTTCTTGTCCACCGCTTTTTTTCTGTGCCTCATGGGCTGAAAAAAATACAGAATTATTATTATACAGTAAGTTTGAAAATGTGTATGAATGTATTGTACTGACTGAAACACAAAGTACCTTCTATAAGTCTAAATAAGTTCATTTCCGCTGCAGAACATTTGACTATTTGTTCAATTTAAATATGTTCACGCGGTTTGCCTGTCCTCCTCTCACTGCACCATCAGTCTGCCACAATTACAACTTTTGAATTAATTCTGTCATTTCCGTGTCCTTTTTCACTCACAACCAGAAACTCACCATTCTGTGGAGATTGACTCTGAAGTTCATATTGTCATCATGAAGAAAGGCATCAGCGTACTGGTCCTATGACACACAGAGGTGAAGTTAGAACAAAGACAAAGTGTGAAGGGTGCAAATGTTGCAGCGGTGTGGATGCTCCTACCTCGGCTATGCAGGTGAGGATGATTAGGCACAGTCTGGCACTGTTGAGGCGATGCTCATCTGGAAAACACACAGATATGAGACTCTTAACAGGTCAAAGGAAAACAGAGGTTAAGACAGTTTTGCTTTGCTTGTTGCTCTGGTGCTTTGGGAGTGACAGAAACAAATTTGTCACTGCTGTCTAAGGGGCCATCCACACGGAGACGCTTTTTGATGACAACTACGTGAGGACACACTCTGGACATAAGTGAAGAAGAAAAAGTTAAAAGGTCCCATGACATAGTGCTTTTTGGATTCTTTTATATAGGCCTTAGTGGTCCCCTGATACTGTATCTGAAGTCTCTTTCCCGAAATTCAGCCGTGGTGCAGAATTACAGCCACTAGAGCCAGTCCCACAATGAGCTTTCCTTAGTATGTGCCATTTCTGTGTTGTAGCTTTAAATGCCATTGAGGAGAGGGGGGCAAGGTGGAGGGTGGGGGTGTGACCTTGACCAACTGCCATGCTTTGCTCGTTTTCAAGCCATGATGTCTCTCTCTCATGGGTGGGCCAAATTCTCTGCGTGGGCAAAGCAGAGAAAGGGGAGGTAACCTTGCTCCTTATGACCTCATAAAGGGAAGATTCCAGATCGGCCCATCTGAGCTTTCATTTTCTCAAAGGCGGAGCAGGATACCCAGGGCTCGGTTTACATCTATCGCCATTTCTAGCCACTGGGGGACCATAGGCAGGCTGGGGGAACTCATATTAATGTTAAAAAAAAACCCTCATAAAGTGAAATTTTTATGCCATGGGAACTTTAAGAATGAAGAATTATAGGAAGGGAGGGTGAAAGTGACAAAGAGGAGGAGGACACGAAGGCCTCCGTTTACCTTTAGTATCCTGCATTACAATGGAGGCGTACTTGAGGAAGGTGATGAGAAGGTTGCTGGTCTGCAGGTTGGGATCCAGGGGCAGCTCTGGGTTGTTCATCACTACGCAGCAGATACAAATCAAAAACTTCAATCACTGCAGATACAAATTCTTACCAATGTTTTCTCTAATTATTATGGAGAAAGAGGACTTGAAACAGAAAGAAAGACCATGATTATGATAAATCAAACTTTTAAGTCACACTATGTGCAGTTAGTTATTCCAAAAAATAATGACATCCAAAAAAACCTGAGCCTGAAGTCCACTGTCTAAAAATGAGAATAAAAAGAGATGTTGCCCTTGTTAGGGCAGATGGAGTGCTCATTAGGCAAATAAAAGCATTACAAAAAGCGAGTCTCATTACTGTAGCTACTGTAGCTTGCTGTGTTGTGTAGACAAGAATCTTTGTCCATTAAAATAAATCTCTGCTCGCTGAAATATGCAACTTGTTTCATGGATAAATGATGAGCCGTCATTTCTATCCCCCCTGCTTTCCCGCAAACCCTCATTTGTTTCCTCCTTCCTGATAGCACAGCAGGGCCAAAGGATGATTTCACACTGTCAAGAAACATATCATCCCATGGGGCTGTGCTGTAGAAGGAAAAGATGTGTTCCTGACATGCGATTGCAGGCAAGTGTGGAGTGGGCCCTCTAAGTGCTAAAGCTCCCATGACATGGCGTACTGTACCGCACGTTGCATGTGAAACATTCATCAGTATTTGAAGCTGGGAATTAATATTTTATACAGAAAATGGCTTTTAGGTTTGAAGCGATGGTGGGAGAGCTGGCCAGAGATAGAAACATGCCCCTTTTACCAGATACAGCACATGTGCATGCAAAATAACCTGCTTTTGAATGTGCTGGCCATAACATTCACCTTCCATGAAACCTTAAGCGACAGCCATGCTCTCAAGTTTAAAAGATAATAACGTGTGCTTGGGATGGTGTAATACTCTGATTATTAAGATGTCATAAACCCACATTAGAAGTGTCATTTACTGTGTATGAGCACCTCTCTTCTACCAGATAACATAAAAAAAAAAAAAATCTATTTAATATTTGAAAAGGCTGCCGGTGTGCCTCTGTATGTCTAAGTTTGTCTGCTCAAGGCAAAACAGCAGAGCTTTTGAAAATCCTTTACTAACCCTAACCCATGAGATCATAACTTTCAACTATACACTTAACCATAAAGACTTACATCTAGACTTAACTTTTACTACATTGCTTAAACCCATTAAACACAGAGTTACCATAACCCCTGCTGCGATCTGCAATTTCATGTGTCACTGCTTCTTAGCTTCATCTCAGCTCCTCCAAGCTGGAAAAAACTGGCTCCACAAATTGACATGAAGGCAGAAGTAGAAAAGTAGACCCTTAGACTTGAGATCTTTTCTTTCAAAAACCAATGGGCATCACAGACACGACATCCCTGTTTTCAGCAGAGTATATCTCCCCAAACAAAACATGAAAAAGTGTATGACGTACTGTCTAAGGAGGGCGGTGTAGTGCCAAGTGGTGTTGTAGGTGTGGTTGGAGTAGGGGTGGTGGGTGTGGTTGGGATGTCCATCTCAGGGTGGCTCTGTTGATGGACCAAAAACACATTTGTGAAAAGTCATTAATAGTGAAAAGTTGTCCCGGGTCCCATAATATAAAGAGAAATGCAACAGTAGGCTGGGCAGGAGAATCAAACGAGAACTGAGAGAAGGGAACATGATGCCATTTACTGGAGACTGGAAGATTAGTGTTTACTTCAGAGAGTCATCGCTGCTAATTCATGACATTTGTATGCAATTACAGCATTGCAAAAAGCAGCGCAGTGGCTTAATGGCCACAGAACGGAAGTTAGTCCAGAGGCACCGTTTGTGGCTGCCGTCCTATTTGCAATTGACCCATCCTCACCATTCAGTTAGTTACTTAGGATGGCTTAAACACTGGATTTGGGTGTCCCAACAGGAATTAATAAAGTAAAAGAAACAGTAAACTGAATTATGTTGGAGAAGTGATTTTTACATCTCATTCACCTTTAAAGAAATATAAAGCTAAAAGCAGCGTAACATCAATTTCATCAACTCTCCGGTTGATGTATAAGATCTACAGATAAACTAATGCAATAAACAATCACCGTCTCCTCCTCTATTCTAACCACTGCCTTCTAGTTTTTTACGTTATTATTAGACATCAAATCACATCAATCAGAAGATTCAAAGACAAATAAATAGAAAACCTTTTGCCTTTTTTTTCCACAGCGACAGTGAAAAAGAAGAAATTGAGGATTCAAGAAGAGTAAAAAAAAAAAGCTTGAAAAGTTGAAAATTACAATACTACTGACTTTTCATAAAATTCGTATTCTCACGGTGCTCTTAATTATTGTAATTGATTTGACCCATTGTAATTTTCAGACTATGCAGACCATTAACAAGCCTGCAAACATTCACCCACAAATCTCTTCTGAGCAAAAAATAAAATGATCTATAAGTTTTTAATAATATCAAAAGACAGGAGAGCACACACGTACACTAGGATAAGAATGAATGTATCTTACTTGGGCTAATACAGTGATGAAGTTGCGGTTAAGGTGCACAGCCTCATAGAGCGCCAGCAGAATCGCCTCATTGGTCCTTGAGAAGAAAGGGAAGGAAGACGTCAGCCTCATTCTTGAAGTAAAATCTCCAGATGTTCACATAACATTACACTGTGTAGGAGAAAAGCTTCAGGCTTTGATCCAGTGAAGCACAAGAAACAAGTCAGCCTGCTGTTTAAAGTTTATTAACAATTGCTTCATGTATCAGCAGGTCACGTTATTAATTTGCTGTCATTAACTACTGCACAATGTGTGTAACTACTAATACCTGAGAGTAAACTGTCACTCTCCTCCCACATGGTCACGATCAACACGTGTAAATGTTGCCTCGAACAAATGAAGTCATGCCATGAGCCAATCCAATTTGAGGCTGTGCAGTTGCAACTTTTTTTAAGGAGTCTTCAAAAACAAGTTTCACTTTCGAGTTTAAAAAGTTATGGGCGCCCAGATAGCTCAGTTGGTAGAGCGGGCGCCCGTAAATAGAAGTTTACTCCTCGACGTAGCGGGTCCGGGTTCGACTCCGACCTGCAGCCCTTTGCTGCATCTCTTTCACCTCTCTCTCCCCCCTTTCATTTCTTCAGTCAATAAAGGCCTAAAAATGCCCCCAAAAATAATCTTATAAAAAAAAAAAAAAAAAGTTATATAGCCCACTGCAACATTAAGTATGATACTTAAATGCTGGAACAAAGTACACAGAGGTCTACAATGTTACAATATTTTTTTTTTTATAAAAACAAAACTGATTATGACAGATGCTAAATACTGTATGTCACGTACTGTACACTGTACGCTAAGCTCTACTCAACAACCTCATACTGTTTGATTACAGTTTGGTTACGGTTTATATACTATTACAGCAATATGTTCATTTAACATTTGATTTCCAACTGCAATCTTTTAAAATGATAAAACCCAGGACAAGCCAGAAACACTGCCGCAGTAATGGATTCTCTCATTGAAGGTGCAGAGAACAACGCATTAAAACAGGTGCCCTGCCACACAAAACCATTTTTTCCTTGTATTTTTTTTTAAATATGTTAGGTCCGTATGTGTTTGTGTTATGTGGTGAATGTGAAAATGAACTGCTACCTCCTCTGTCAGCTCTAGCCACTGAAAAGAAATACGCAGAGAAATCAGGCCAATTACAAAAGCTGGTTAGTCTGACATTATGTTGCCTGAGCTCATTACTATTCATGAGCTTGCCCAGTTGCGCTGGGTAAAGGATGCTGACAGCCAGGCTCTCATTGGCTAGCTGTTAGCCAATCAGATTCAAACAGCTTAGCTTGTTGAATATTAATGAGAAATTAACTGGCAGAAATCGAGCTGAGTCTTCCTGTAGGCTTTCTATACCAAACTAGAATGGCTTGAAACAAGGTAACTAAGGCATTTCTTCCACAAAAAAATGTTACAGAGTCCATAGTAGAACTTCAGACATCACCACAAAGTAATGAAATACGTGTGGCAGGCCACCTTTAAAGTTTGACTGATGGGTAAAAACTTAAATCCCTTTGTACTTACTGTACAGAGAGTTTCTCATCAGCATCAGCTATAAACATGCTGCCCACCTGTGGACAGGAGAAGGATCAAGCTATCAGCAAACATCCTAATGGAAGAAACTGTAATCTATTACAAATATAGCTACTGTAAGAATATGAAGTAAGAACAAGATCCTACCATACTAGTGAGGGTAGAGAAGAACCCACCCTGGTGCTCTTCCTCTTTGTCTTTGTACTGCCTAAAAAGTGAAAAGAAAGAAAATGACAGAAAGATGGAAGTAGTGAAAAGGTGGAGAGAGTGACAAATAAATTGAAGACAGGTGGGGCTACACAACAGCAGCACTTGTAACAGAACACACATTCAGCTACCATCTCCTTCTACTCGCCGCAACGTGTTATCTAAGGGACATTTGCTTTATACACAAACACAATGAACTGTACGGAGCCGTCATCCATCACTTTGATTGGTCTGTCTACGCACACAGGCAGAAGACCTCCTTCACAAACAGCATTTTAATTTCCAAACCTTGCCTCATCCAAAAAACATTACAGACTGCCAAAGAAAACTGTCAGATATAAATAACTAAAAGTATAAAAAGGGGCCTGTGTTTTTTTCTTTTTTTTTTTCAGAATAGAAATAGAACATTTGTGGGAGACATCAAACTAAACCGATGACGCCAGCGGCCTCGGCACACCGTGAACAGCATCATTAAAAACATGTTTTTGACACATGGACATTTTTAGATCTCACCTGTTATATTCTGTCAGAGCTTGGTGGACAACCATACCCATTCCCTGGAAAAGAAAACCAGTGTTTCAGTTAAACCTTTGACAATCTGCTTGACGTGAAGGCCAACGCCTACGTCACACTGGCTATTTATTATTCTGCATTTAAGAAGACACAGTAAGTAGCGACATACTTACATCTAGTGTTGGCTCATCATCCACAATGGAGAGCTTCACAATGTATGGGTTCACAGACTAACAAACGAAGAGAATCAGTGAAATTAGAGGCCAATAAATATTTAAAACAAATATTGAAACTAATACTGCATTGACTATTAAAAAGGGCAATTCTCTTTCTTTTTTCATTGTTTCTCCTAGCTCAAGGAGCTCATCTGCATACAGGCTGAGGGCCTCTTACATACTCCACGTGGGGTAATGCAACTAGAGATGAATGGCGCTCATCTTGCTTTGGAAAAACTCCTTGTGTGATTCTGGATTTTGGAAAAACTCTATTCTTCAACTCTCTAACTTTATTAGTTGGATTTGTAGCAGTATTTTTCATGCTGCAGCCGCACCTAAAATGAAGTCTGTTGCAGCTCACTTCACTTCTTACACATTTTGGAGTACACATTTTACTAGAGAAAATGCTTCTTGTGTTGCTGCCCACTTTGCTTACAAATGAGGGTGCATCCAAAACCTCCCTCCTCATCCCTTTATCCCCTCCCACGCTGCCAGACTTATCCTTCCAGGAAACAAGTGGAGAGGGAAGGGAATTGGAAGTTATTTCAGAGAGTATGATTGCTTGATTGCGTCATCGAAATGTAGGACAAGTGTCGCTTTGATACCTAACATATCCCAGTTTTTATGTTCATCTGGTGCGAAAAAGGAAAGGTCATGTTCAGCTTTCACAAGCAGAAATATCTTTGTTGACGCGTTCATTAAAGAACCTATTTCTTCAAAGTATGCTGGTTTTATACACCTGAGCTTTGCAATATTCCCTTTGTGAAAAACTGTAATTAAAAACAGACCAATTAAAATCTTACACTCTTAGAATTCCCTCAGGTGTAGTGAAACTCAAATTGAGAAGACGTCCTAAAGACGACACACCTTGACTATGCGTCTTGTACTAAAAAGAGACTTCTATAGCTGCTTCTATTGTATCCTCTAATGTTGGGACAGCACAAATACAGCAGCACAAATATCAGCTTTCAAGTCATGGCAGGAAGGAAAGACCGTGAAAGAAAGGGGGACTGACCTCTGGAGCTTGTGGATCCACTTTAAGTATCTATTCAGTGACGCCCGAATGTAATGCTTACTACACCTCCCTGCTGCTCAAAAGGCTTTTCTAATCGACAAGTACAGTTCCATGTGAGTATATGTACACACCTCATATTTCCTGTAGTTGACCAGCAGGGCCAGAAGGACCACAGCATCATAACCATGCTGCCCTCTACTGGACACATCTGACAGGATCTGAGAAAGGGAGAGATGAGAACAGAGATGACCAAATTGTGAAGAAAGACGTTTTGAAATAAAATGTAAATCCCCGAAAAGTCTTCCGCTAATCACATACCTGTAGAATGGCTTCAAAGATGCTGTTGATCATCACATATTCCAGTATGGTGTTCTGACTAATATTGTCCGTTACCTGTAAACATATTTTTTGTTTAGCGTGTCTTTAAACAGCAAAACACGCATTCCCCAAAGCCTATCACATTATAATTCATCTTGCTGTTTCGTTAGGTTCTGTCTCACCGTCACCAGACACAGCAGCAGTTTGAGACAAAGGCTCTTCAGACTCTCTGAGCCATCTCCACAAAGAAGGCTGTCCAGTCTCTCCATCAGGTCCTGCAGGGGACACAAACACAAGACATGACATGGATGAACACGATTCATTTCTTTCACTCCTTTATTCTGCCTCTAAAGGTTTGTTTCCCCACCTACCTTCATCCTTTGCTCAGCCTTGTCAAAGCCCATGAGCATGTTGATTATGTCAAAGCCAGACGTGGACTTGTTCTTCTGGTGAACCCCCCGGAAAAGTGCACAGAGTGTCTGGGGAGAGAGGCAGAGGTGCACAGGCGTTGCTAAAAGAGTGAATACTGTGAAATGTTGCACATAAAATGCATCTTCTCAGTGCTATTGTGGCGACAAAAAAACTGAATTCATGAATCGGACAAGCCAAGATAATTAGTTAGAAGCTCATCAGCATACTTCAGGTGCTCATGATGAGCTGAAAACATGTGCAATGGAACCTGTAGGTAAAAATCTAGGTGGTCCTACTCCGCTTTAGTTACCTGCAGGGCATTGACTACTTTGATCTGGTGCTCCTCTCCCAGAGCCTGAACACAGTGGTGGAACAGAGAGTTGATGTTGTCCTGGATCCGCTGAACTTCCTCCCCATCTACACTCTCCAACTTCGACTCCAGGTACTCTAGATTTACCTGGAGAAAGGACAGAAGTACAACAACAAAAGCGATTGAGTGAGGAAAAGGTAGTTTGAGGTGCAAATGAAGGAATAAAGTAAATGCCTAAGAGTGGAGGATTATTAGGAAGTTATTAAGTGGTATTCAATTGACAATTTCTCAATACACTCCTGTCAAAACACGAGTGTATTGGGAAACAACCAAATTAGAAATGTGGCGAAGCAAAGCAGCTGCACAGTCTTTGCAAATTAGACCACCGGATGACTTTCGAAATCCTATAATGTGAACTGATTTGTGCACATCACTACTTCCTCTTTTTCTTTACATACAGTGTGTGCTATCTCCAGCCACAAATAAGTAATGATTATGCCGCTGAAAGGAGTATGGATATCAGTGTCATTTTTTCTGTACATGTTGCCATGTGTTCTCCATCTGGAGTTTTTAAAAGAGCTAAACTTGTAGCATTAACATATTCTGCATGTATTATCAACACCACCTTACTGCATTTTCTGCATATAGGTAGGGCCCTTCTATTAATGTATTAACAAAGTTTGCACATATACATAATTATTTCCGTTTTCGTTCACACTGTCTTTTTCCTCCAATGTATTGCAAGTTGCATACACACATGTGTTTTACTACTTCAATATATTGGCAGACTTTATTGTGAAAAATTACTGATATTATCCATAGGTCTCAGTTAGATTTACTGCTACCATTGCTGAAACTTTGCACACCAAAACAATACACTGAGTTTTTCTTTTATGCCAAAGAAATTTCTACTCAACAAAAATATTGTTCTTTGTTAAGTATTTTTCTCTTTCACTTTACCTTCATAAGAAACAGCTCATCCCAGAAGCGAGGGTTGTTTTTGGCTGGGTCTTCTTTCTAAATCAAAGAAACAGACAGGGCTTGGTTTACACTTGTGCACAATTTTATTTCTCTATTTCAATTTACTTTCCATCACTGACACTTTCCATTGGGATACTCACAGCAAAAATCTCATCATACATCAACACCACCTTCTCTTTCAAGGGTTTCTTAGAGGATGAGGTCCTCCTCAGCAGCCCTGCCTTCTTCTCCAGCTGAGACATGACTAAGTCTGAGGAAAGAGACACACTGAGCTAGGTGAGGATGAATGATGTTAAAAAGAAATGGCATAAATGACCAAGATTTATTCTATGGATTTATTAAAGGATAAGGTGGACAATCCTCTATATTTATGGTCCACAAAAATCCCCAAACTTACTGTTTTCAGCAACAGATAGACACTTCAGTCATGAGTGCTCTCATAACTTCCTTTACTTCATAACCTACAGTAATTGGCCAGGTCACCAAAGGCATAACCATCTACTAGTGCTCAGAGTGACAGAAGCACTGTGCTTAGATTGTTTATAGTCGACTGGAGAAGTCAAAGTGAGTATTGTTAATGTTAGGCAAGGCAAGAGAAAGCCCATTCGATCTGAGAGGTTCACAATAGCAGCAGATCAGAAACATCTGTAGTTTGGCCCTAAACCATTTAGTGATTTTATAAACCAACAGCAGTATTTTGAAATCAATAATTTGACAGCCAGAAAGCCAGTGTAAAGACCTCAGAACATGCTATAAGTAACTTATGCAAATTAGCTAAAGCGGTATTAGGTTAGCTAACAAAGTTATCTGCTGACATTTGCTAAAATTGATGGCACATGACATAACAGCTAACGATAGCTAACCTAAGTGCAAGTTGGTTGGGATGGGCTGCTAGCTCCTCAGCTAATATTTGCTAGCTAACTGACCCATCGTTTGCTAAATGGGTTCGACTTACGTTAACGACTAACAGCGACGTGGATACGTTAACAAGCAGGCCTTTTTGTCGACACTCGGTGAGCACTTAGCTAGCTAGCTAGCTAGCTAGCTAGTTTATGAGCAGTGAGGTCACCATACGTAAATTTACTAAAATGTTCAGTTTTCGCAGCTAAAGTTACCTGTTAGCTAGCTAGCTAGCTAAATTAATGCCTGGCAGACAAGGATTGTAACATTGAGTTTGCGTTAACGTTAGCTATTTAATTTCAGGGTGCGATTATTGACAACATTACTGTGTTACATTATTTAGCTAGGTAGGTACATCTTAGTTAGGAGTGTGGCTTGTTCTTACCTCAATTAAAGTATTACAATTTAAAAGGTAGTTCATGAATCCTTGTGACAACACTAGCATCTGCTAGCATAATGCTATCAATAGCCTCCTACTGGTCTTCAGGGTCCTAGCGCCCCACATATACCTCTTCCACAGATATACCGCATCCGGCTTGTGAGATGCGTCTGCTTCCTCCATGTGTCTCTGCCGCAGCAATCTTGGGACGGACTAATGACCCGTTGTGACAAAAGGAGCATAGAAAAAAAACTGGCTTTTGTGCTGCTTTTGGATGTTTCTGCGAAATAAATGCCAAAATAACATTTCACGAATTAAAAGGTTGTTTTACAGTATTTCACTGTTACGGAGGTGTGGAATTTATAATAAGAGGTCACGTTAATCCTTCTTTTAAGACAACGTAAAGTTAAGTGACTCTCCTGATACTACATTAAGGCTAAAGCTAGCTTGTGTCAGATACATTATTAGAAGCAGTATTAGTGATATATGCTGAAAATGATGTTATTGAAGCGGCAGCTCCGGGGCTGAACTGCAGTTCCTCAAATGGCCACTTGAGGGGCGTCAATCCTGGTCAAACCCCATTGACCCCCATGTTAAAAAAAAAATAATCCCAATTTCTCAGCAGAAATAAACATGTTTACAGCCTGGTACAAAAAACGTGTTTGGGCTCTATAGATAATTCCCCCCTTCGTTGATAACTTTACGGGGATTTATTTAAGGTATGAAAACTGAACTCAATGTCATTATTCTGGTTATTTTACATTAATGCTTCCTGGTCAACCACAGATTAAGATGCAATATTACTGCTTTTTAACTACAGCAGATTGTTGATTCACATTTGTCAACATTCATGAATGAGAAAAAAAAGAGTCTAACCTTCTCTGGTAGACCCATGCATCTGCACCTAGATAATACATTCCACAATGGTTTTGTCTGACAATTTAAAGCAACAGTTGATGCTTCCATGTTTTTACCTCATGAGTTCTTTGGTAAATTAACTTTACCATCAAGGGTCCAATATTTCTGGTAAAGACTACACGGGGCGCCTCAATTTCCGGACTAAATGAGACGAGCTCTTCTTTTACCGCGTCATTAGACAGAGAAGGAGATGAGGCGAGAGAGAAGAAGGAAAATCAGAGAGAAGGAAAATCAGAACATAATGAGAGAGGTAGAAGAGAAGAACATCAGTTGAGAGGTGAAAGAGAACATTAACTGACACACAGAAAGGCAGGTAGACAAAGTTATACAGTAACTGTCTGAACATATGAACACACACTTAACATTCACATTATTATTATATTATTATTACAGACTTTTCTGTATTTTGAAAGTTTGCTTGTGGTTTTTTAGTCAATGTTTTATTTTGTAAAGAAATTGTTCAGATTTAAGGAGGACAGAGGATGAACAAAATGTGGCGATATCAAAATGACTTTGGAGAACACCATGTCTGATATAGTGACCTCTGACAGACATTGTTTCATTAGATTTAAATGCTACATTATGATGTAGCTTTGGATACATGGACTTTTGTACCAGGACATATACAATATGAAGTTATTCTATTTAAAGTGTCAAAGGACACCCATATTAGGACCTTTTATTATTGAATCAACAGCAGATTGAGGTTACATGTGTGTGTGACCACATCGACTGCTGTTATTAGTATGTTGAAAGCTTCTGTTGATCTGACAAGTGGGCAGTTTAAATTAGAGCTAGAAGAAGAATTACTGAGGAAAACAGAAAAAAACAGCATAAGGACAAAAAGAAAGTCCTGCAAATGCAAAGAAAGCAACTTGACCTGGATCCATGAAATATTTGAAGTGCATGCATTCTTTTTTTTTTTTAAACCTATACTCTCTTTCTTTGCCTTTTTTTGTCTCACAAATATGGCTGAAAAAATCCCCCAAAAAGAGCTTGGCAGTGTCAGGTGGCACAACAGCCAGAGTGAGGACTTGGACCGTCTGCTCTTCCATGGAGGTAAGAGTTTTCATGGGGTTGTTACAGCTTTACTTTAACCCCAGGAGACCCTCAGCGTTTCAGCTGGCTGGAGGCTTCACTTACAGCATTTAAAGCTCTGCAGGTGCAGTGTGACACGGGGAGTGGAATAAATGCCTGAAGAGAAAGTGTGATAGTTGGCAGGTTGTTGGTGTGGAAGGAAGTGGATGTATACCGCAGGGCTTTGACATAGAGACCCGGTATTTAAGAGTCTGTGGCCCCTTTTCTACTCATTCTTCTGAACTGACCTCTGTAAATAGTAGAGGGACACAAACACACATCTCAAATACGTTGACTGTTGTAACTTTGAAAATAAAAAGGCTTTTGATACAGACAGGACAATGAAGGCATTTGCCATCATTGATTTTGACTCTCACCTGGACTAACCATACCAACCACAGCCTGTGCACTTTCCTGGTTGTTACAGAAACAAAGCAGAGACAGTAAAGCATCACACAAAAAAAGTCTTTGCCATTCATCAGCTAACACGCAAGGCCACACCTTGCTGCATCACAGTAACATTAATGTTGGTTGCAATGCCGTCACATCAAGAAGTTTTCATAATAGGAAGATGCTTGTTTTATTAAAAGCGAAGACCAGCCATTTTGAGTGAATCTGTTTTCACAGACAAGGCCTTGGAGCATTTGTGTGCGATCTGTTCCCTGGGGGCTCCTCCATCCTGCCTGCTGTTTTCATTCAAACTTTCTATTCAAGGACTAATATAGACCTGGATCAACAGGTGAAAGAAATGAATTACCCTGTCAGACAAAATTATACCAGCAGGCCTCTGTGCCTTCAGGACAAGATTTGAGGAGCACACAGGGATACCCAGCAGCTTCCGGGATACCCAGCAGCACAGCCTGAAGCTCATGTGATCTGAGCTGAACTTCACAGCCGAGGTTAGGACAGTCAGACTGCAGAGGGATGTGGCTACACTGAGGAGGGGTTTGTTTCAAGGTGAGAGGAAGAAGACTGATGTGCGGTAAAAAAAAAAAGAAAAGGGGGAAGTGGGAAGAAAAGCGCATAAAGCTTTTCTCTTAACTGTACACCTCTCTTATTCTGATAACAATTTGAAGGTCAGTTTACTCATAACAAAGGAGTTCTATTCAGCCTGTTTTCTGTAGCTCTGAATCTCTGAGGTCTGAAAAAGTAATTGGGTGTGGAGTGTGAAAGACACAGGCAAATACCAAACACGAAATGCATTGTGGGGTTTGTAGGATCCATTGTTTTTGAAGCAAACACGTTACACATTTTTGTTGCAATAATGACAAAAACAATCGTTTAAAGTGAAAATGTATCTTTTTATTGGTACCATACATTAATTATCAAGGGCAGAAACTAACCAAATCAAAAAATATATATCAAACAATGATTTTTTTCTACAGGGATTGGGGGGGGGAGAAATAATTTTTTTAAAATCAAATAAATAGTTTTTGGGGAAAAAACTGTAACAAAAGGGAAAATAAATGTGATAGAGGTAAAAAGTCAGCTCCAGCTGAACTTATATAAATGTAACTTTAAGAAAAAACAGCTTTGCTACCCAATATGACGACTGAACTTAATGTTAAGCTGGCTTTAGAAGATGTTTGGGTGATTGATGGTATCATTCCGTTGGTTATGAAAGACACTGCACAAATGAAGGCAATTTTAACAAAAACTAATAAAAAAAAAAAAACAGTTTTAGTCAGTGATGAAATATGAAATTCACCGTTAACTAAAATTCAGTGAGCACATTCACTTGACATCAAGTCGAAAGTTGCAGTACACAAAACTGTGATAAATGTTAACTGAAAAATCACTTCCTGTATAGATGAAATACATGTGAATTTCTAAAATTTCCAGAATAAATACAAAAGAAATCAGTAAAATCATCATTCCGTGGTGCCATTGTACCCCCGGGGGTTTTGTAATTTAATTTACACAAGTTTTAAAAAAGAGGGAGGAGGAAATAGCAGGGGGGGAGGAGGGGGGGAGATAGAGGGGACGGGTTCATGAGTGTTTTTTCTCCTTTTTCCTATTTTTGTTTCTTTACATTAGATCGGGATGGCTTTAGGTAAATCTAAGTAAGAATACATTTTATTACAGTCAGACAGAACTTTGCTACTACCTTAAATATACAAGCACAAATACACAAAAATTTAAATCTCCAAAAAAGGAACAAAAAGACAAAACAAAAACATCCACACTAAATTATTTCTCTTTTATAAACATAAAAGATAAAAACAATATATTTTGGGGAGGGATAAAAGTCCTGTGTTGCTCCTTGGTCTGTAGCTTTTCAGTATTGGTAGAAAATAAAAAAGTAACAATTGAAATGAAGGCGTTTTAATACAAATTAAAAAACATTCTAGGGAAATATATACTGTATAAAAACTCTTAAAATGTGTAATTGTGTGTATATGCATGTGTCTGTGTGTGTGTTTTGTAAATGCTCTCTGTTTGAAAGACTGCATCCATTGTAGTCTAATCAGAGATTGCGCTGGCACTAGGGGACTCAAAATCCTTCAATAATTATATATATGTGTGTGTGTGTGTGTGTGTGTGTGTGTGTGTGTGTGTGTGTGTGTGTGTGTGTGTGTGTGTGTGTGTGTGTGTCTCGTTTCCCTAGTGCCACATTTCAGCTCTCCTACCAGTGTGTGAATTTCAATGGTTTTATAGTCTGATTCTAAATTCTGGTCTGTCTGCTTCAGCAAAGCCACAAATAAGCTCAGTCGGCCTCTTTTCTCTCCTCACATATTTCACACATGCGCACACATACACACACACTATTAACAAACATTACGATTGACTTGACGTCAACAGAGCAGACCAGAATTGAGAGCCATGTTTAGAGGACGGGTGGACAAGTGGTCCCTAAGCAACTCGCCACCATCTCAAAGCCCCGCTGACACCATCCCCTCCATCCCACCCCTGCCTACATGTGAAGGTCTGTATGGACAGTTTAGTGTGCACAGTTCTCCCCTGGTTTAAATCCCTGCGCCTCCATTGTCGCATCTACCCAGTCGCTGTTCAAACAGAAAATTAGGGAGAAATTTTGAGTGTGAGATGACGAAATGGGAGACAGAGGTGGGACCCGGTGCGTAAATATGAGGAAGTTATAGCAATGGCTCAGTGACATTGTCTGAGATGCGTGTGATGAATCTGAGCTCTACAGGGATGTCTGGGTTGTTGATCAGGCGATGGGCTGTAGCACTCGTGGCTGTCGGGGCGCGGGGGGGGGGGGGTCTGAGGAGTGGCAGAGAGGGGGTTGTGTTGAGGCTGCGGGGCTCTGGGCTCTACTGCGATGCCTGTGAGGTGGGGTTGTCGCTCTTGCTCTCCTGGCTGGAGGGTGCCTTGTTGTTCCAGGGCGAATTGGAGCCCAGCGCCGGAGAGTTGTTGAAGCTGTCCTCGTCGTCAATGCCATTGGCCGCGTCGAACTGCGTGTTCTCCAGCCTTGTGATCAGACGCTCGTCTTCGTCACCAAACTCCCCTCCCATCAGCGTGGGCTCTCCCACCACCATCACATCCTGCAGAAACGCAAAATAGAAGCGGAGCAATCAATATAATGTTTCAGTGGAGGGTGTAACAGCAGTCCTGTCGTAGAGAGTAAACTGATCCCTTCTCGTGTAGTAAGTATACATTTATCCTTTGCCTATACAGCTACTTCCTCAAGCCCGTCCCCACCATGAAGTCTGTTGGTGTAGCCGTGTTGCAGCGTTTCTGCTGTTGCAAATTCACTTGGCTTACACCAAACATAGCATTTCATATCACAGCCAACATGCTTAACTTGGTCTCATTAGACCATGTAACTTTCTTCTACTTAATTTCATTATCTCCCACATGCCTTCTGTCAAAAACTAGCCCAGATGCCGTGAGTTTTTTTAACAGGCACTGTATTCCATGTCGCTTAAAATGTCCTGTAGTCTTTTCCTCATTAATAACTTTAGTTAAGTTTGTCAAAACCTTTGTTTATAATGTGCTTTTGTCTTTACGATGTAGTTTTTGCAGGAAATTGACCAAACAGCGGTTAGATCTTCATGATACAGGTGTATTTATCTCTAAATCACATGTCACACCTTCATCTCCTTCAACCTGTCTCACTTTTTAAAAAAATTGGCTGATGATTCATTTATGATTGTGTGTCATATGTTAATATATATATGTGTGTGTGTGTGTGTGTGTGTGTGTGTGTGTGTGTGTGTGTATTCACTTGAAACAAAACAAATGTCCTGAGGGGAATACTTGTTATAGGCACTGTCGTTGGCATTGTGACATGTGAACGTCCCTTAACGAATCAATGCGACAGTTTATCTATAAACATGTTTCAGTCGGAGGTGTAATAGCAGAGTGCTGACACTAGACAGCAGTGATGTACTCACTGGAACTTGGCTGGTCAGAGGGAAGCCACTGCCAGGGCTCTTCTTTTTGTTGTTGTTGTTGTTATTAGTTCCTCCTCCACTGATGGTGCTGCCACCCGACATCTTACGCTTCCGCCGTTTGTTTGGCGCCTGTCTTGATGGCTCAGCTACAGAGAAGGGATGAAGCAAGAGAGTTACAGATACATTTACTGTGGGTTTATGTGGTTGTGTGTGGCTTTATCTGTGCATGTTGTTTACCTACCTGGTGGTGCCACCATCCTCTGCCATTTCTGGAAGAGGCAGGTCTTGAGGCAGTCTCTGGGGCTGAGGCTGTACGTCTTGTGTCTGGACATCAGCTCCTGCATGGGCTCCAGAATCACACACAGCTGGAGCAGGGAACAAAGAGAGGCAACAGGTTAGAGATTACACAGTGTTTTAAGATGTTTTAGGATCCAATTGATCAAGCATCAGCATTATCAGCTCGTGTTCAAGATGAAATTACTTCATCTCTGGACTTGAAAATTCTCAGATTGGAAAATCTGATCATTAAATTTATGGAAGCAAAAAAATAAACATGACTCAAGTGAGACCAATTTCAACAATGCCATGCACCACTTTTACATTTGCAGGCACGAGGTTGTGACTATCACAGCGTCTGTAAACAAGAACACTAGACCTGCAGTTCCTGTCCAACCTTCTGTGTATGTTGGTAAAACACAAGATCCACCCAATCATTAAAACATTGCTATAAAGTGCCACCATTGGTCAAAAACGATCTACACGTGGCCGGTTAGCTCAGTTGGTAGAGCGGGCGAACATATGTAGAGGTTTATTCCTCAACGCAGAAGGTCCAGGGTTTGATTCCGACCTGTGGCGGTTTCCTGCATGTCTTCCCCCCTCTCACTCCCCTTTCAAATCTCAGCTTTCCTATCCATTAAAAAGGCAGAAATGCCCAAAAATAATCTTAAAAAAAAAAGAAGATCTACACAGTATCTTTAGTGCCTCAACAAAAGAAGCCCAAGATTTGGATGTACTGGAGCATCATTAGGGCTGCACAATATGAGGAAAATACGTAGTTTATTTATGTTATGAAAAAACGTTGAATATCGCAATAACAATATTACTTGTGATAAATAAAGATAGTAAAATGTACTCATTTCTGCTGCTTTAAATATTCTGCTAAAATAAAGCAAATTGCATGTTTAATAATAAAAAAAAATGAAAAAAAAATTTCCAACAATATTTTATTGAACAAGTTGAACATTAAATTGAACATAAAAGGCACCAGTAAAAAAAAGTGACAGTTACATTTTAAAGTGTAGTTTTAAACTGATACTTTGTGATTTTCGAGATATGTCGCAGCCTTTTGTGATATCGCGGTAAAAAAAGAAAAATGATATATTGTGCAGCCCTAAGCATCATAAAGATGATCCACGGCAACACTGATAAAGCAGACCAACTTGAAACTTGTTTTAGAGGGAACATATTGCTATTCTCAACAGTTACATTTGTGTTGTGAAATTAACATTTCAAAAGCTTTCAGGGGCAGCTATAATTTGGAAGCCTGCAAGTTTCTAAGTTTTTGTTTTCTTACAAAGCTCCTGTTACATTATGACTGGACCATAATCAAGACACAATGAAGAGAAAAACATTCAAGACCAGCATCATATAAAAAAAAAAAAAAAGTAAAATGTTGTGTGTGCATCACTTACTCGGAGGTAGTTAAGGGTGGAGTTCGAGAGGCCACATCTTGTTATGTTTTTGGACAGCTGGTCCAGCATCTGTGGGTCCTGGGCCTGAGGAATCAACAGGGGACAGATTACGACACACACACACACACACACACACACACACACACACACACACACACACACACACACACACACACACACACACACACACACACACACACACACACACACACACACACACACACACACGCGTAAACTATATGTGGCCATTCCCACTCCCCTCTGTATCCACTCACATGCATTGCCAGTATACTGCGGGGGATAAGTTCACGGTGTTGTCTGATGCTGAAATGCCACGTCTTTATCCTCATCATGTCGTCAAACATGAACTCCAGGTACAAGCGGCCTTCTACACACACCTACAGCAGTTCAGAGGACACAGGTCAGTACACAGTAATCTATGCAGAGACGGGTGAAAGCTGCACCGCTGCCCACAGATGTAAAGCAAACATTACATTTTTAACACTAGGGTTGTGTGTTGGGGTGATCACATCATCACTTGAGAAAACCTTCAAACTATTAAGTTGCTTGCAGCCACCTTGCAAGGAGGCTTAGACTTAGGCTTTACTCCACAATGACCCTTCAAGGGAGGTATGCATCCATATGGTAAGGAGCTTAAGTTAACAACCATTCACACTAAACAAAAAAAGTGGCACAAAACAAAAAGTTTAACACCTTTTTTCAAATGTTTGCATTGTTTTTGTATAAGTGTGTGTATTGCTTCTGTTTAGGAGTCCCAAGCTTAAAAGTTTCTATTTCATATAAAAATTTATTCACAGTCATTTGTATTCAGTAATATCTGTGTAATACAAAGTTGTTTTCTAAGCCGTATTAATGACAGAAATAGACACACATTTATTTAAACAAGGGGTGGACACAATAATAGCAAAAGATGCATACACACACCTGTGTGAACATGGGCTTTCCATTCTGAGTAACCATGGTGCACTGATCACAGTCAAGGGAGACAAAGTTATTGTGGAAGGACTCCTTGGGATGTTTCAGCACGTAGTAGAGCTCAGTGGCACCGCCCTCAAATATACTCCGGAAGTACCTTGGAATCAACGTCCGACCAATTGCTTCAGAGGAGAGAAAACACAAGGGGCGTGAGGCAGGAGGAAATTGGCAAGTTCTAGTATGCGATCCATTTCTGACTGCAGGACTTTGGGTTAAAGAGACGGTACATGACAAACATGAAACAGAGAGGCAGTATGTTCCAGCGACTTTGTTTCTTACTGTAACGTTTGGGTCCATCCTCCAGACAGAAGGTTATGGTCAACATGGCATCATCTTCAAAGAACTCTGTAGTAAATGCATCCCACCACAGGTTATCACACTCCTACAGGGTGCGGAGGAGAAAATGAATCAGTTACCAACTCAATGATTGGATTGTTTTTGAGTGTTGCATGTGTGCCTACGAACCTCTGTCCAGTTCTGTAGCCGTTTGTTGAGTTCAAATATTCTGTAGTCTGCCTGGTTGCCATATGGTGTGTGCCTCCTGGTCCATCATAGAAAAACAGGAGGAGAAAAGAAAAGCAGGACAGGGGTAGAGAACATTTAGCTTGTGGTATTAGTATGATTTATTTTGTTCACAGCAATGTTGAAGCTCTTGCGGCCTCCATACTCTTTGGGCTGTTACACCACCTAGTTTAGCCTCGTCACAGACTAAATACAAAATCTATTTTAAAAGTGAGATAAGAGCACAACTTCCCACAAACTAATCTTTACTTGTGTTATTATTGCCCTTTTCACACCAGCTGGAGATATGGGGAAACAATGCAGTCTTACCCTATCCCGGGCTCCAGGTATGTGGGAGGATACATTGGGGTGGGACTGGAGAAACAAGAGACAGAGAGATTATTACATTTAGCTATAGTGCTAATATGCCCTGCTCCAGGAGCTTGTCTTTCTTTACGACTCTGGGACCCAAGCCAAACACGGCAAGAATTGGATGATACAAGGAGACAGTAAATAACAACACTTCTCAGATACACACACAAACACATTCACCAACTGTAGCAGCCTTGCTTACTGCAAGACAAGCTTTGACGCACAGCACACAATCCTGCAGAGGTATACCCTCTATACCTTACAAAGCAACACAGGTCGAGACAAATCAATTTTAGCAATAAACATTAGCACAGCTGGTCCACAATTTTCTATAGTCATTGTAACTAAACAGACATTTGCCTGGATAGTGAGTGGCTAAAATTACACTACACTTAATAGGGGGTGTGACGAGACACTTCGGTCACGAGAACGAGACAAGATTTAAACACTATTTTAAAGAAAACTTAAATAATGAAATATGACTGGAAAAATAGTCTTTTATTCAACCGAAAGTCACAAAATGAAAAATGAGCACTGTAAAAGGTTTTGCCACAAACACAAATGGCTTCTCTCCTGTATAACAAACCTCTTCAGACTTAATAACTGCAGCGTCCCTCTCTCCTCCCAAACCCCTACCTACAACCTGGTAATCAAACATTTTTTTCTTAGGCCGGCGTGAGCATGTCAGCTGTGTGGCGTGTCAGTTTATATTCTGGCTCCCATGGTAACAGGTTAGAGCTTACACACTGCCTGCATGACACGCATATCTCAGGCGCGGCTCGAGCCGCGTTGAAAACGCGTGCATGCTAGAAATACAACCAACGCCTATTTTTCACGTGACACACAATTGTGTTGGAAGCGTTTCCAGGCAAAATAGTATACAAAAAGATGTTAATAAGACATTTTGATGTTCGCAAGTCTCTAGGTTTTGACGGAAATGCAGATATATAAATGTAATTTAAAAAAACTAATAAATAATTATCGATTTTCAAATATTGCACCTGTCAATACAGAACGAAATATTCTGTAGCCTATTTTGCCGTCAATACTGCCGACGTAATCTTTGCTGTAATCAAATCAGTATACATTTACGTTCAACATCAAGTATACTGCTTGAGTGCAGTAAATCAATGGGAAACATACATGTGTACAGACAACCAGCGCCGCGTCTGACACATTTCTGGTGTGCAAAGACATAGAAAACGCCACGCAGCTGACACACCACACATCCAGTGTGTAGCCAGCCTAAAGGTGTAGACACATTTAGCCGACGGCCGACCGTTGACAGAAAACCCCGTCGATATGATCAGTCGCGTCCCCGAGGTCCAAAAAACTGCCACAGAACAGACCAAAAAGACGAGAGGATACGAGATGTAATACATCTCCATAACAGCAGGCGGCGCTAATCTGTAATGTCGCCCAAGAAATGAAAACCGGCAGCTGATTGGACGGACGCGTCACATGGGTTTGTTTTCTCCGGATATTGAGAGCCAGACTGTCATGGCGGCCGTTCAGAATACGATCTCATATTGTACTAAAGTAGTTCACTGAAACGTGTTTCTGAAAACATTTTAAGCGAGAAATAGGCCGTGATGCAGTGTCTGAATCTGTCTTCATTTCAGCTCAACAAAGGTCAGTTTAAAAGATTTTCATCAGATTTTGAGAGACTCTAGTCACCTCATCCCGCTCGCCATTTCCGGGTGAGTCCCGACGGCCCTGCCGCCGACCGAACATGTCAGGTCGGCCAAAATGAACGCCGACAGCCCCTCAGACGGACGACGCCACGGGACACACCGACAGATTTGAGTCACTGACCTCTCCAGACTGTCCCACGGCCGATAATCGGCCTGGTGTGTCAGTGCCCTTACACTGCACTGTGACTTTTATTCTTGTTTTATTTTCATGACCGTTTTTAATTGCTCGTTAGTGTTTTATACAAAGCACTTTAAATTGCCTTGTTCCTGAACGGTGCTATATAAATAAAGTTGCCCGTCTGTCTCAGAAGTGTAACATTAACTGCACGGCGATCTTGCCATTATATTATATTGCAGCAAACGCTGTCTGCGTGAAGTTTTAAAAACTGTAACCACACTTGTGTCCGCTTTACCAGCATTGCCGGGTTTCACTGTGACTTTTACGAACTGCAGAGGCAACGTAACCTTCGCTCCGTCTGCACCACTTGCACCTCCGGCGCGTGCGTGCGTCGGAGCTGAACCCCGCTCTCTGTGAAACGTGCAGAGAGGACAGAAGCTTGCGCTTACGCACTCTCAGGTACCGAAATTTGGCACAGATTGATTTAAAGTCAATTGGTCCTCGATAGTACCGACGTAATTCCGCACTTGTGTACGGATATCGTTTTAATAATCACGAGATCTTGTGGGACGAGATCTCGTCACACCTCTAACACTTAAACATACGGGCAATTGGATCAACCTTTCAACATAGACAGGAGGTTGACAGGCGCCCTCTTTTGCTAAAATATCCCCATTAAACCCAGGAGTGTTAAACCCTTTGTAAAACATGAACAAATACATACAGAGAATTAATGCCATATAACTTTCTTTTATTATCTAGTTTAACAGTCAATCATAAGGGAAAAGAACATAAACTACTTTAAAGTAGACTTTATTCGGGGCTAAATTACGCGGCATTGGAGCTGTTCATGGACTCGTATACTCACAGATACCAGCATTTAAGGCAGTACTGGAGGCATCTCCGATACTGGTATCGGAACAATTTTAGTTATACCAGCATGTGCTGTATACTCTTTGCTACACTAAAATGAAATATAGCACCTGATCCTGGAAAGTGACGTTACGCTGTCAAAGTGGAGTACGAGTGTCCTGTCGGTGCACCTGACTGGACAAACAACACTACATGGGCTGTACCTTGATTTTACCTCTTATTTCTAACCAGTAAAACACTGCAGCGGTCCTGGAAACATCCAGTTACAACCAAATCTATCCACTGAAACTAAGTTTCTTGAGAAACGTACAGCTTCTGAAAATGAACGTACATCTGAAATGCCTTGAGTGCTTGTTCAGAAAGTCTGTGAATCTGCTGAATGAATACAACCAGTCACTGCAACTCAAATTCACAATGCAGCGCTGCTTGCTGTAGCCATCACCATATGTACTTTCTACAGTTTGCTGATTGGCCAGTAGGGGTGGTACGGTTCATGAAAAAACATCCGAACTGTTCGCTCCGCTTGTCTAGGTTCGGAGAGTGTGTGTGCTGCACGGTTCGACACAGGTGCAATTTAGCCTTGTGCCCGCATGAGAACTCAGACAGCTGTGTTTCCCTTTCGCGTGAAAGAAGAAGAGGTGTGGACAAGTTACCAACAAAACGTACAGTGAAAGACCGTGCAAAACATTTCAGACCGTCCTGCCAACCTGTATACATTTTAACGCTGTAACGTTTTGTTCACTCTAAAGTCAGTAAAGCGGCTGCAGTTTCAATCCTGTTGGCTCTCTGCAGAGGGCGGGGCTGCTCAGTTCCCCCCGCGACTGACGGGCGCGCAAACACACACACAAACACACACGGTGGATGCAGGAAAAAACAGAGATGAGACGTAAACAGGAGGACCTGACAGCTACGCTTGTTATTATAAGTGCAATGATAAGTTAAAGTCCAATAAGTGCTTTATCAAACTGTATGAATGTGCGTCCCAGCCCAGGCCAGGATAGGAAATTAACTAACAATGTAAACTGTTTTTATGTTTAACGTATTCTGACTTATTCAAAAGACGGAGCTTTAAGACTTCCTCTCTTTTTCTTTTAAAGGATACAATTTTTGTAAGAGCTACACTGAAGTTGGCAGTTTGATAAATGCAAGTTATTTCAATTGATATTCTGTAATATTTCAATCTTCATGTGCTAAAAAGGCACATAAGTTCCTGTAGATGGCAATACACATTCTCCTTTTTTTGCCAAATAAATGAAAAGCTTGTTGAAATCATCAGTCTTCCCTCTTGCTGTATCAAAATCTCACCTAGCTTTCCTCAGAGATAGTCCCAATAATGTGCTTAAAGTCAAGTCAAATTCAGTTTGTGCATGATTACATGATATAACTATATAATTATTTAATACTGTATCCTACATTGTGGATAATTAAGCTATATATTATATGCTGAAGTATATTCTGGAGTGTTAAAAGATTAAAAGAAAAAATAACAAGAACCGAGAGACCGAGAGAACCGAAAACCGTGACCCTAAAACCGTGATACGAACCGAGCCGTGGGTTTTGTGAACCGCACCACCCCTATTGGCCAGACTACCAGCTGCCAAGCTAAAAATCGATTACCAGTGGATGTTTTCCCGACTAACATATTGTTGAGGAAATGAAAGTCATGATATTGAGGCTGGATTTACAAGGCTACGTAAACATTGTATGCAATAATACAAGCACCTGTCGAAGATTCTTCAAGGCTGGAACTGTGAGCCCCTCGGCCAGAGGAGACACATAAAACACACAGGAAACACAGACACACAACTCACCCCACGTCTCTGTCCAGCATGGTGCCGGGGTGGAAAGGGGGAAAAGTGCTACCGTTGGGGGGCTCCTTGGGGGAGTACAGCTTGAATGACTTGGAGGAACAGCCTGAAAGAGAGGTGAGAAACATAAATGTTTTGTTTCATTTTAACTTTCTTGAATGGCAAATAAAACTCCTGAGGGTGTGACAGCTAAATTAGATACAACAATGAATGTGTCAAACCTGGTATTACATGCTGTATTTATAACTCCACAAATTTAAAGATTGACACTGTAAACCTTTCAACACACCAGTATGTTGTTGGCCCAGCTGTAAATAAGGGCCTAAATTATAAGCCGAAAAAGAAAAAGGACATAAATGAGAGAACAGAAGGTGGTGGTACCTGAAGTTGCTACACCCTTGGGAATTACAGTGGTACTTCTAATGATAGTTATTCACTTTTGGAGTGACACTTACAAAAGAACCACTGTATCGTGTGAGGGCGAATGCACATGCAGCCTGAACAGGCCAGTATGGCCCAGTTTCAGTTGGTTGCACTCATTCACAGGTCATCCCCCAATACACCAATCTTGTTGTTTCATAGCGACACAAAACAACAACATGATCAGAGAGCCTCTTGTAAACAATGCACGCCTGCTACACTTCTACAGAAACTGCTGCTCTCCTCATAAATAACTATATACCGTAATACTAAACACAAACAGACCAATATTGACCCCAACACCCCCAGTTCTACTCTAATTGCCCAGCTCTCCTATAAAAGGACATCCACACTAGGTCACGACCTCTTTGGTCACCATGGTGAAGCCCCGCCTCATTAATGTCTCTGTATCTTGTCTCTGCATATTAAGTGTATCCCTGACTGTGTGTGTGTGTGTGTGTGTGTGTGTGTGTGTGTGTGTGTTATACGCACATGGTTTGTGTGTGCGAGATATATCTAGAGCCACAGACAGGAAGAAATACACTTTAATTGTATTAATAGGATGTTTTCAAGCAGGGAAAACTGATTTTAAAAGCACAGTGATGTGAAATATGTACTTCTAGTATCAGTAAGACAATTAAGAGTAAAACAACCTCTCCTATGTGAGATGAAGTTAAAAAAGAAAAAAAAAAAAAAAAAGAAAAAAAAAGGGGACTTTGTTTTCTGTATTTTGGTTGATGGCTTTACATAGACTGTAGCGAGATGGACAAACAGCACAGCCCAACACAGACCTTAGGGGGCCACACTGACAAACAGGTTGGAGTTCCTAAATCATGTTGTATGGTATCCATTCAAAACCAGACTTCTCTTATGGAGAGAAGTTACATCTCTACTGGTTTCTATTCTACTATGTTCCTACTGTATGCAAAACAGTAGCTACATATCTACCATAGTTCTTATAGACAGATAATCAAAACAACATTTGCCCCTTCTACATGGGCGAAAAGGGCCATACATCCCCCATCCACTTTGAAACCCTACCTTCACTTTGTGTAAAAACAAGTTGTTTACTGTGTGAGCAAGCACTGTTATGCTATGGGCTGGATGTACCAACAGAGGAAAACAAATGGGTTTGATAAATAAATAAATAATCAATGGTATGTGTCCATTAGTTGTTGAGAGCTCCATTAGCTCCTCTCCTCTCCTGTTAGCGGTTAATGACAGGCAGTCACAATCACATCAGCTGGATTCCACTTCCTCCACTGGGAATCATGTTCCTATTTCCCTTACAAGTAAGTAGACGCAGTACACCATATACAATATACATATTATAGATGCACATATTATATTCCTGGCTTGAAGTGATGGTCAGTGGCCTCAGAAGAACAAGCATCTCCACTGTTGAGTAACATGGATGTTAAAAACACTGTTTAACAATAAATTTTACTTGAAAAACACAAAAATCCATTCAGCATCATAAGTCTCCTCTAAATAAAAGTAACCTGTAGTGGTTTGGGACTCCTGCCACTACAGACTGCCTCCATGATTGCTAGGAGGACAAGCATAGAAGTAGCATATCCAACGATAGCTGTTATACTGAACCATCAACCTAGCTATCTCCGTTAGCAAACTTTTTGCGTAATCTGACGCTTTTTATTAAACCGTACTTCAAGTGCCCTTTTCAAATACACTTGACGTGGAGTTGTCTGCTTACAAAGGCAATTAGAAGCAGCAAGCGCCTAATGCTAACACGTAACCGTTAATGTATCTGTAATTCTCTCTTTTTCTTATTAACCAGCACTCATTTTAACAAGCCATGCACAGCCATGTAAATGTATACTAAACACGACCAATAACCACGACATCTTCAACCACCAAAACGTTGACTGTAACAACTCAGCCGTATTATAGGCCTGCACGGCTAGCTAACGTTAGCAAGCCAGAAAACAGTTAGTAACCAGTTGGCTGGCATTAGCCGTCTTGCTAACGCCTTAGCGTTAAATTCCTTTTTAACGAGAAAGCACCGAAATAAGACGATACATTACAACCACGGCAGCTCGTAAACCACATGCAATCGCTACATCAGCTAGACATTGCAGTCAAAGTGTGTGTTTGTGTAAATCTACCCTTTACCTGCAAAGAAGTCCAATCAGAAAATTGATGTTTACAGATCCGTGATGATAGACCGTGTGTACGCTCCGTGCGTAAAAACGGATAGGCCCGCTGGACGGCGGTTGGCTGGACGCAACGTACCAACACAATACGTCCCTCTGAGTAGGATCAATGGAAAAAAAACTCCTCAAACCGTGAGACCGAAACGGAATAAGGCCTAAATTGCGGGAGTCAGTCGGTTATGTTTTGTCCCGCATGAGGCCTTGTCAGTGGGCTGAAGCCTGCTGTGGGTTTACATACGGACCCAGATGAGCCCTTTGTTCACGGGAGGACATGAACAATAGCTGTAGGCCCTCCTCCTCCTCTCCCTCCGCAATGCATTTGCTCCTCAATCCTCTGCCCAGCACCGCCAGCCACCCTCTCCCCCTTCTCCTCCTCCCCCCCACTAATGCACAACTGCACATGAAGGTTGTCTGGTAAGCATTTTTTTTTCTCTCTTCCTTCCTCCTCTCTACATCCCATTCCTTCCTTGTAACTGACACTGATGAGAATTGGCCTAATGCAGTCGAGTGTAAGTGCGTGTGGAAATAAACATCATGCTGACTGCAAAGTGGTTTTCATGTTTGCCTAATTAGTGCACATCAGCTTGCTGCAAACAACTGAACTGAGACAGTGACAGCCAAGACCACGGTCATAATGCACTATGAGTCCATGCAGGGTGATGCATGCACAGCCGCTGCAGCAGCCTGGTCAGTCAAAAGTAGATCGAGATCTAATAAATTAACTTCCATGTACCTATAACAGTTGTTTCCAATAATTGTGTATTTGAGTTTGCACACTGAACTGTCTCTAAGGTAGACCAGTAATCCATTACCATTGGGAATCTCTCTCTCTCTCTCTCTATATATATATATATATAGACACACACACACACACACACACACACACACACACACACACACACACACACACACACACACACACACAGGAAGCACTAAGCCAAAAGGAGAATCCCATAGGCCTCTAAATCTGCTTAAATCGCCTCAAATTATAATCAGATATTTAGATCACAGCCAGCGAGGACTCATCCATATGGCCATGGTTGGGGTATAAAAAGAACAAGTAGTGTTAGGTCAGTGGTTTTTCATATCTCTATGAAAGTGTATGTCATAATATTTGCTAATTTGTTACACCCTATAGGATGACTGGGATATTTTTGACAGGTGATCCCATATCAAGGTTGAAAGAATCTTGCCTTTCAAACACGGAAGTGTTTTTCCCTGCCTCAATTATTTAGGGACGTTGCAACCACCGGCACAAATGTAGTTCTGATTTATACACTATCCATGTACACAGGGAGTGAAAACACAATGTTTCATTAATGATTTAGTCACAAATTAAGCTGCTCTTGGGAGCCCCTCTATGGAAACAGTTAACAGGCCTACACAGCGGCTGCTGTGCATCTGAATACTGGTGCTGATAGGTAATATTATTACAACACAATTTAACATTATTTTGGTTGAAGTTGAATTATTTTCCAGAGAACAATTTTAAATAATGTGAACCATAGATAAAGAGTGTATACGTATGTTTATTATGTAAGTTGTATTCTGATTAAGTGCTCCACGCTGATTGTGTGGAGAAGTGTGAATTGGAACATCTTTTAAAAAAAATATTTTATAGATGAGTGCTCAGATTAATTTTAGTTTGCAGGGTGAATTTCAAGGATCAGTTCCACAAGGTATCTGAAAAATTAAGATATTGTAAGCATGATGCATTGGATTTTTTCACATACTTTATTGCTAAAGTGCATGTTGAATCTCCAATATTTATGTTTTTTGCTTTAAGCTAAAGAAGAAAAGCTAAGAAGAGAAGAAAGACACTAATAATGCAGTATTGCAAGAATTACCAAAATTAAGATAAACATAATAGTAATTAATTAAAGTAAATACTTTAATTAAATACAATAATATGCTGTTTTAACGTTAATATGGTCAATGGAATGACAATGATTTGATTTATCATCCATGTTATCATTTAGTCCATCAGTCAAACATCCATTCCACCCCTATTATGTCACTCCTATATCTGTCCTAAGTCCAGTGACATTCTCCTCTGCTGTTTAAATATGGGCCTCGTAATCAAACCATTTTCTTGATCGTCTCTGATATTCTGACATTTCTGAGACAGTAAAGCCAGGAATAATGATTTTTCATTGTATGTTTACCTTTCTGCTTTCTCACAACAGAGGGTGTCACTCTATATTTTGACATATTTGCACCTTTTCTGTCTGAATATGCAATCTTGGAACATAACTCCCTTACAAATTGAAGACTTGCAGACTCTCGTGCTGGAAGAAATCTTGAATATGGTGAAGTGCAGTGTCTCCCAGAAACCAGACCTATAGAGAGGATAAGCTGCTCTAAGGCCTGTCTCTTACCCGACCAGCAACATAGATGCTTGGGCTGAGTTTATGTATATTGGTTTGACCATGGTAAGCTTGTGACACGAGCTCTTCACAGCTCACGAGGCTGCTGTCAGTCTTTTGGCAGCATCTTTGTGTGTAGTACCAGGGGGAGGTGTAGTCAGTAGTAGCTTAGAGTGTGTGTTGTGGGTGACTTATGTGGATTTGCCTATCTTACATTCACTGGCCCCTGTAGCCATGGCAACACAAGCAGTCAATGCTGTCACAACCGGAGCGAAGCTAAGAACCATCCATGGAAATGGACACACAAGGGTTAATCCTGTGTGTGTGTGTGTGTGTGTGTGTGTGTGTGTGTGTGTGTGTGTGTGTGTGTGTGTGTGTGTGTGTGTGTGTGTGTGTGTGTCTCCAAAGCTTGCCCATTGAAATGGTACATGGCAGGGTTAATCCTCACTGCATGTGTGTGTGGTGTGGTGATGGAGAAGAGGTGGGGGTGGGAGGTGTGTCAGGATAAAGGCTTGAAGGGCTTACACACACCGTCTCTTTCGCTCTCAGGCATAGGGCAGGCCTTATCTTCAACTAGCACCCCAACCAGCAAGACACACACACACACACACACACACACACACACACACACACACACACACACACACACACACACACACACACACACACACACACACACACACACACACACACACACACACACACACAGCTGCCTAACCTTCACTTCACAAGCTTGCCTTCCCAACTTGCAGTCACACATTCACACCTAAAGCCATAAATCCATGTACAATAAGTGATTAAAGCTAGAGCGTGCGGTGGCTGAATAAACTCCCTGAAGTGCCCGGTGTGATTTTTTCACTGAGCTTACACTTAAACCTACAAGTGCAACTTGTTTAATTTGCCTTTGTCAAAGTCACACACAAAAAAGAGAAAGGGGCCAAACTTGTTCAGCATTTCTCTGAACATCAAGAAACCAAAAGATATATCAAGAAAAACAATAAGACATTTTCTTATTTTGGCTGTTTTGATTGTTTTGACCTTAGCGTTTTTTGTTGCTGAATCAGCTATGAGAAAGACAACAAGGAAAAGGTCAGAAAGAGAGACTTACCTCCCTCAGTTTCAAGCTGTTCTGACATCGCCATTTTGTCACCCAAAAATGCACTTTCACAGCTATATACTGATCTAACTCAAATACTTGGTTTCTGTTTTCATGCCTCTCCCTTTTTCTGATATCTCCCATGTCCAGACTGTCAGGCTCTGGGGCACAAGGGGAGTATGCCTACAGTATATGTGTGTGTGTGTGTGTGTGTGTGTGTGTGTGTGTGTGTGTGTGTGTGTGTGTGTGTGTGTGTGTGTGTGTGCTCGTGCTGTCATGCACATGCCCCCTGTGTATGTACAAATGTGTGCAGCCACATCCAGCCACTTCCACTCACTAGTCAACAGGAAACTGAACGGAACACACATCTGCCAGAGTTCTGATAACAACCGTCCCAGTCGTCCTCCCTTCAACACCGACTTAAACGCTGATCTGGAGACAGTCTCGTGTTGGTATGAGTGTAGTAACAGCCCTTACTAAACTGATCCCAGCTTAAAGATGAGAGTTAACCTTTAATGAAAATGACATCAGTTCATAGTTTTTTTTCCCCCCAAACAGGAATAAAAACACTGTTTTCATAGATTACACAAACATTTTTTTCCCTGAGTGCAATGCCAAAGCTATAGAATTTTTACCACTTCATAGATATAAAGTCAGACATACTGTAAACACATCAATAGTACAGATAGTCCCATTCCTTTATATGGAAGCTATAGTTCTCTCTAGTATCTCTCCGGGGCTCTTTTCAGTGGCCACTGTCTGCCTGACTTTATACACTTGGCAGCTCAGGCTTCTTTACTATCTTATTGGATCAGATGAAGAGACAGAGATCTATCTGTCTGATTCAGCTCTGATAAAAGATCCAAAGGACAAGCTGCCACTTCTTTTTGGGAAGGAATAAGCACTAACCGAGAACATTGGCCAGCTTTAGATCAAATAGAGTCTGTTGAGTCAGAATCACTGACACTTATCTGCCGTGGTACTTCACTTTACTTACATTTTGTGCTATAATTTACTCTCCTACTCCACCACATTTCAAAAAGCAATATTGTACTTTTATACTCAACTACATTTATCTGACATCTTTTACTGATTCAGATTTTACATACAAAATACATGACGGAAATAGGATTCACTGTTACAAATTAAACACTACAATATATAATGTAATTGTGATTATCTTCACCTCGGCCTACAACATAACATAAAAATGCTACTTACGCATGAATAATTGGTAACTACATACTTAGTAACTTTGTAACTACATACTTAGTCAAGTCAAAATATTCAAGACAGGATCTAACTCGTTGACATTTGTTTTTATATATATATATATATATATATATATATATATATATATATATATAGCTAAATAAAGCAAAATAAACTAACTTAATAAGCTTGGTTAACTCCTATGTTCTTAGTGTTGAATAATTAAAAAAAATGTGCTTGGATTAATCCTATAGTGTTGTTTAACTAATCAGTTTCTCTCATCTTCAAAACCAGAACAAAATAATATATAATAATGACACTTGTCACATTGAGCTCCTGTCAAACTAAGAGCACAGCGTTATGACATTAAGATATCTTTGGAATTAGCAGATTACGACTACCACGTCTAAATTCTGACAGATTGTACACAGGGCTGAGGTTAACCTGAAAATGTATGTATTCTCCACAATCATGCCACAATTGTAGAACATTCATCAATTATTAAGGTTTTAACATTATAAATTAATTTTGGCTGATATGTACAGTTTCTTTAGCAACTTAAACACATTGTATGATATCTTTTTTAGGGCACCACTCTTTAAATGAACCAAAAATACTTAAATACTTTTACTGATTTACTTTTACTAAAAAAATAATTATCATACGCACAATTCTATCAAACCTAAATCTCTCCGACTGCAAATTGCACCCCATATACAACGCAATTTGCTGTGTTTCTGTTCTTGTTCAATAAACTTAAAATATTTTTTAATGCAATCTTTCTATTTGGTCGAGATTATGGGAACCCCATACCGGGCTTGTACATAAGGAGAATCAGCTGATCAAACAGCAGCGAGGTCTACAGGTAACCTCAGTCTGCAGCTTTGATTATGATTATTATGTTTGCTATAAACATCGCTCTCCCAGCTTGCCTGACTTTGTTTTGTAATTACTATTATCAAAACGGCCATCATAATTAAAAATGATACCTACACTGCTTCATGGCAATATTTCATTTTTATATCCTTTTTGCATTAATGTAATAAAAATATCTTCATTTGTCATGCATTTCATTCTCTGGACTCGCTAAACACAGACATTTCCATGTGGTTAGTTCATAAACACTCAATTTGCAGAATGCAGAAAATGTACCACTGACTTTAATATCATTACACATACCATCATGGAGGATTTTCTTATCGCCCACCCCTGGTTAATAATAATAAAAAAATTTAATAAATAACAAAACACTCATAGGGGCATTGTTTTTGTTGCATAATGAGTACTTTTACTTTTTACACTTTATTGAAGTATTTTGGCATTTTGTATAGCTTCTTTAACTTGAGTAAAAGATCCGAATACATCTTCCACCACTGCTTATCTTATCTGTCCGACAGACAATTGTTATTGATGCAGCTCCTTTGCAAGAGCAAATAAAAGCACAACAACTTTACATAAAAGAACAATAATCAAAATTGTTATTCAAATGAGCTTTATAAGTGAAACTGTATGCAAATGATGCTGTTGTGATCTTTCTCCATTTGATTTACAGTCAGGACTTCACCATGCATCATCACAGGGGGAAGAAATTAGAACTGACCTACAATCAGAGGCTGTCCTTTGACGGCAGCGCCCTCTTGTGGCCACAGTGAGCCAGTTTGTTTTCATGTATTTTCTCACTCGCTGGGTGAATTCCCTACTCAGGATTTTCTCTGGCAGGAGAACACAGACACACTGCAACAAGGGAACTTCAGCAGCGAGCGTGTCACATGTCAGTACAGGCCAATGGGTGAAGGGATTAAATCTGAAAGAAGACTCTGTTGTGTGCCAGTTTGTCAATAATGTATATCATCTGTGTTTCATAAAAAAGTATGTCCTAAAAAAATGACATTAATTAATTATTAACATAATTGATATTATAGCAACTTAATGATCTGCATTAATGGCAATCATCTTTTTCGTCCTCGCACTGGGATTTCGCAGGTGGCTTAGCCTTTGAGTGTGTGTGTGTGTGTGTGTGTGTGTGTGTGTGTGTGTGTGTGTGTGTGTGTGTGTGTGTGTGTGTGTGTGTGTGTCTGTCTGTCTGTCTGTCTGTCTGTCTGTCTGTCTTTCTTTCAGATGTGTGTAGCCGGCGGCTGGTGTCAGCTGACAGCTGTGTGAAGGGAGATGACAGTGCCCTGATGCTGCGTTCTCTGTTCTCTGGGAGCCATTTTGTCTGTCTCTGATCTCAGAGTCAGGTCTGCCCCCGCCCCCCCAGCCAATCACGTCACCGCTCAGCCTTGCAGAAAACATAGAAACACAGTCTGATCTCTCTCTCTCACTCTGTCTCACCCTCTCTCCCTCCCACCCACTCCTCCTGCGCTCCTTCGGTGCTCATCTCCCACTTGCCTCTCTTTTCTTGGCTCTTCTGCTCTCTGCCTGCCCATCACCCCCCCCTCTCCCGCCTCCATCACCTCTCTTCTCTCCTGTTTTCTTTCTTGCCACCCTCCCTCCTCATCTTCCTCTACCTCTCTCTTAATCCACATCTCTCCTCAGTATCTGCTCACTCCCTCTCTCCTTCCCTCCGTCACACCCTCCTCCTCTTCAGGCTCTCTTGTTGTGCAACCCGTTTCTAAACAGCTCAGCCTTTGTGCTTTTTTTGTCTGTTGCCATTTCAGCCGGGATGCAGTCTTTACTCATTTTCCTCCAATCAGGGACACCATGTGACTCTCTGCATGAGAGGGCACAGTCCCTTCCCCCTTCTCTCTTCCCTCACTCTCTCACTCTTCTCTCCCCTTCTCCTCCCTCTCCTCCCTCCTTACCCCCCACCCCTCCCCTCCCGTTCACTCATCTAGCCAGCCAGCCAGGCAACATACGCTAGCAATCAGGGGAGTCAAAGAGAAAGAGTTGGTGAGGGGAGGAGGGAAAGGGGAAGGAAGGATGAAGGTATATACACACTGCTTTGTGAGTGTGCGGGGGGCTGATAGAATAGAAGTGAAGGAGTTGGGGTTGAGGGGGGGTAATGGGTTTGGGTAGAGTCTGATTGACCACAAAGCACAAAACTTCTGTAGAGAGCATACTGTATTGTAACTTCTGTTCCTGAATGTATCGCAGCTGAGCACATCCCCACACTGCTTTACTGTTTATGTCATCCACATGTTGGGGCACATGCTGTGTGCGCACACACACACACACACACACACACACACACACACACACACACACACACACACACACACACACACACACACACACACACACACACACACACACACACACACACACACACACACACACACACACACACACACACACACACACACACACACACACACGCGCACTCTGAGCCCACACAAGAAGGGGGAGGATCCTTCAGTGTTAAACACGGCTCTGGAATGTAAACAAGGAGGGAAAGAGAAGAGGAACGACTACAGAGAGTAGTACTTTGTTGTTTTATAATATATTATATTTTCTATCATCATCTAGCATCTCTCAACCTTCTCTAGGCGTTTTAAAATGTATAAAGAAAGTTGAGCGGGATAACTTGGCTTAAGTGTGAAAATTAAGCAGCATCACTGTATAGGGTCAAGCTTCGGGTTCATTTAAAGTTGACATGAGTGAATGGAAGTGATTTTCCATATTCAGAGGGAGTGTTTACATAGATTTTTGGTTACATCATGTTGTATAGGCGAAGTTTTATGCACCACCCACATCGATTCAGGCTTCCAGGTTTGCATGATAGAATATAAATGAATGACTTGTTGGTCTTTGAAAAAGTTCAAACATTACTTGTGTTGCCTTTTTAAAGTTATAGTTAATTTCCATGGCGTCAAATAAGATTGGAGAAGCAACTCTATGCTCCTTTTTCCTGTAAGTTGAAAATAAATGTGGAGAAAAACTGAAAAAGGGAGAATCCCTAAAATGGAGAAACTCAGGCGAAAAGAAAGGGGAACACCAGCGAGAACAATACGAGAGCAAAAGTGGAGCGCACAAGAGTGCGGTCATAACGTCATTTTGGAAATTTCCATGACCACGTTGATTAAGTATGCAATCTAACCACAAGATAGCTAAGGCCGGTTCTAAACAAACGCTCCTGCCTCTGCTGTGCAGGCTTGTTTAACGGCTGAGGTGGCAGCGTTTGCCTTCATAGCACGGGGTGCTGCGCCGAGATTAAAAACACAAGCGTGCACACGCACACACACACACACAAAAACTCTTGTGTGCATGCAGACACATTTAACACTGGTACACTACATTTCCCTATGCCATTGTGTGTTCAAGACAAATTGTCATCTGGTGTGTCTAGAGAGTTTGTCCTTGCTGATACCTAATCTGTCTGGTTTGATCACAGTGCCAATATCTCTCTCTCTCTCTCTCTCCATTTCTACATCCTTCTTTAATCATGTGTTGTTCCATCATCCATTCATCTATCTGCATACAACTCTAGAGGCCAGGATGAGTTGGCATTGTCTCTTAATTTGCTTTTCTAAACTTTCCGCCTTTGAAATAATCTGTCAGCAAAAGAGTTTCCAAACCGCAATACATGGAACCAGTTAGAGTTTCCATCTTTCTAATGATTAAAGTCGAGACTGGCAACAGGGGAATCTGATACTGGATGTGTGGTTGGCTAAATTTCTGTATCCACATCCCGGCTGTTTGAGGGGTTGACCACAGCGGCCACTGTGGCCTGGTAGCCAGGAGAGAGGAGGCCTACAACACACACACACACACACACACACACACACACACACACACACACACACACACACACACACACACACACACACACACACACACACACACACACACACACACACACACACACACACAAAAACACACACACACACACACACACACACACACACACACACACACACACACACACACAAGCAGCAGCAGCAGCAGCACTATCACACTTACTTCTTCCTCTCCTGCTGATGTATATTATGTAGTAGTAGGTTCTAAACACATCTATCATGATTTTGAATACATTTTCAGCTATAGGATTATATTTCATGTCCTACACGTCCTATCAGGAGTAAATCAAAAAATCATAAAAATCGCTGTAACACTTAATATATTGCTCCAGGCTCAACAGCACAGGGTTTATTCCTAGACCTTGATTCCTCTTTTTCTTTTCCTTTCCTCCTCTGTCTGGTTAAAGCTAATAAAATGAAAAGAATTATCTGTTTGCTGTCAGGCACTCGACACCTAAACACAACAGTTTGGGGACTGCAGGGAGTTCCTCAGCCTTCACATAAGGCGAACAAGTCGCACACCTCTCAATATGGTGGTCTAATATGATGGATATTACTCCCTGCAGGTGGCTCTCGGTGGCTCAGCTCCCAGAAGCCCAGAGGCTGTTACTCAACTTTAACCAATTTTATTAAAAATAGTGACAAGCACAACTCTGACTGCAGAGTTTTGTTATGTTGTCGATTTACTTTTAAGTTAGGCCTGAAATGAAACCGGGTTGTCTGTTCTAATTCTCAATGGGTCAAAAGAGAACAGAGACACAAGGGGAAGTGGATGTGATTGAAAGCAGCAGCAATAAACAAATGGTGAGGCGAGTGATTGTAACATGTGAGACAAGGTCAGTACATCTCTCCCCTTCTACCTCTCACGAATGCACTCGCTGACCTGCCATGAACTCAAGAAGAAAGAGAAGGACTTCTGGGCAAAAGAAGATGGAAACAAACAAGGCCATTATACAACAAGTGTAGGAGTTACATCTTTAGGAATGCTGAAACTGATTACCAGGCAAACAAATGCGGTGATGCTGCATTTTCATGTCAATGACAAAAAAAAAAAACTCAATCAATCTGAATAAGAAGTATCCGACTGTATCGTCCTCATCACACTCACGCACAAACACACGCATCCTAAAATGATATACTCCTGTGTGAGCTGTGAAACAAACATTCAGTATTAGCTTGTGTGGGACGAGGTGCAGAATCAATCATGCGAGCCTTTGATCCGAGCCAGTGACCTTTGCCCTTTAAATGTCACACTTTGATCCTTCTTTTTGTTTTTTTCTCTTATGATATCGCCGCATGAGAGGCCAGTCAGTTGTTTTTTTTTACACTGTGGATAAGTGAGTGTAACATCTTTGCCGACTTTAAAAGAGCTCTGTTGTTAACCCGGGCCATCAGTCAGAAATCATCACTCGCAGCAGCAGAAGCAACAAGAACAAAAACAAACCGGCGGAGGAAGAGAAGAAGTATAGCATTAGTGGTGCCATAGCAACAACCGCCGACAAGATCTTTTTCTCTTTAATCTCCAAACTAAACAACAGTAAAAATCACTTTTGTTGTCAGACTGAAGAGAAAAAAAGTGAGAATGAAACAGACTGCATTTTGATCCATCTATTCTAGTATTTTCTTTGCTCTCCATCCTCTCAGCCATCACAGAGGGTGACCTCCCATGAGCCTTTGCAAACAGAGCCCCAGGGCCCCTCTCTCCCTGCCTTCTCTGCCCCTGTCACGCCACGGCAGCGGCTGTACTCACCAACCAAAATATAACAACAACAACAACCTGAAAAAAGTCAGCTGCTGGCAACAGCAGCAGCAGCAGCAGGGCTGTTGTTAACGGCAACCATCACCGCGGCAGCTACTTACCGGGACATGCGCAGCCGCCCACGGACATCTTCTCACATGTCTGGTGTGAATCCGATCAGAATGATGGTGGTGGTTCTGTTATCCTCGCTCTCTTCCTCTCTCTTCTACTCTCTCCTCTTTCTCACCAGTCACTGCTGCCGCCACTGAGGCTGCTCACATGAGCGTCTGTTATCCCCACTGTGACACATACACACAGACACACACACACACACCACCAGGGAGCAGAGGGAGGGAGGGAGGGAGGGAGGAGAGAGAGAGGGAGGAGGAGAGAGAGGGAGGGAGGAGAGAGTGACGACGAGGGAGGCAAAGAGAGAAAGAGGGGAAGAAGAGGTTAAAAAAGAGCACAAAGGATCGAATTCTCTCAGTTGTAGCTGTACACTGTGAATCACACCGTGTGTGTGTGTGTGTGTGTGTGTGTGTGTGTGTGTGTGTGTGTGTGTGTGTGTGTGTGTGTGTGTGAGAAGGATTCTGTTCCTGCCTATGCTCTGCCCTCACCCTCATCAGACCTGCAAATTACAGCTCAGGTGGGAGGAGAGGGAGAAAGAGAAGAAGAGGAAGGGAGGGAACGAGAGGCTGGGTGCTTGAGAGAGAGAGAGAGAGAGAGAGAGAGAGAGAGAGAGAGAGAGAGAGAGAGAGAGAAAGAGAAAGAGAGGACTGTCAAAGTGACCTGAGAGGCAGATTTGAGAGAATAACAAGCATGTGATGTGGGTCCTTTTTTTCTCCTTTAAATATGTAGAGGCTGTTTTTCACCGCTGCTGCTACAATGACACACACACACACACACACACACACACACACACACACACACACACACGAAGGTTTAAATGATCTTCGGGAAATCTGGCTGTGTGTGTGTGTGTGCTGCAGCCATCTGAGTGGCTTGTTACCATCCAGCGAAGGTCTGCTACATGGCAGGGAGGGCAGGGAGGGGGGAGGAGGGGGCGATTGACGTGCCTCTGCTCTCTCTCTGTCGTCTCCCTTTCTTGCCCATTCACTCTCTCGCTCCGTTAGTCTTTCTGTCTGCATTATGCCACACAGTGTTGCTCCCTCGCTTTACTCATCTTCCTGTCTACTGGGCCATTTATCTCTCCTGCCCTGCCTCCCCCCTCTCCTCCCCTGCTGCTCCTCTCTTTCCTTATTACTCTTTCTTCCGTTCTACCTGTCCCTCCCACTGTCTCATCACGCTCTAATATGTCTTCCATCACTATGTCATTTGTCTTTCTCCGTTAGATGCACAAGTTTGTGTGTGTATGCGTGTGTGTGGGTAAGGGAGTCGCCAACTGACGTGCTCCTTCATTTTGCCATGAACATGGACACTGTAGTTCATTTTGAGTCCATCCCACATAAATCGTCCTGCTGCTGTAAATACTCTCTACAGTATAATTTACTGCCACACCAAATGTGTAATAATCCACCGCTGAAAACAGTCCCTAATAATATGTAATATAATAATGCACAATTTACACCTGTTTGAGTAACATTTGCTAAAAGCTACAATGCCCAGCCGCTTAAGGACATTTGTTTTGTTTTTTTAAATTAAAGCAATTATTTTCAAAAATTAGATCTTCAATACCAATTGGCTTGGAGCTGAGTGCTATAGTCAGGGTAGGGAAGTCAGAAATGATTGAGAGACAGGCTAACGCAGTGTTTTGTCTTCTCGTGGGATTTGTTGATAATATGAAAAGTATAGAATATTGACAGTTTTATCCTTTAAATTACTGGTTCCCTACCTGGGGCCGGGAGCTCCAAAAGGGGTCGCAAGATAAAGCTAAGGAGTCATGACATGATTAAAGGAATAGTTAAACATTTTGGGGAATAGATATGATGTGTTAATTAGTGAGTTTTTTGGTAGCTGGGTTTAGTCAGGCTCACTCTTTCCCCCGTTTCCAGGTCTTTATGGTAAGCTAGTGCCATTTCCACTACATGGTACGGCACAAACTCTCATCGACTTGCTCTTTTTTGGTTTCCATTTGCAAAAGTTGTGGCTAGTACCTGGTAGTTATTTTGGTACCACCTCGGTCGGTGGAGGTTCCAAGTGAGCTGAGCCGATACTAAAAGGTGGAGTTAAAACACTACAGACCACTGATTAGTCAGAGAGAACCGTCACTAGCGCAACATCCTGCACAAAGCCGCCATTTTTAAAAACCGTCAATAGTGACCGCAATTACTTTTATTTACTCGACCCAGACTTTTAAAAATGTCAGCCTGCAAAATTACGCACTACCTAACTGGAAAGGGAAAATCTTTCTTAACCCATACTCCACTACACCTATAACAAGAGGTCACAAGTAGACATTGTTTAATTGTAAAGGGCGTGAACTGAAGTCATAAAGGTTAGTGACCTCTGCTTCACACAACACATACAGTATATATATGTATATATTTTAAATCTTCAAACCATTTCAAAAGGTCATGACCCCAACTAAACCCACAGCACACATACTCACACTTCAAGAGACTACATGTATATGCATTACAGTAGGCAAACACATGCACATGGCTAAGACAGAAAGCTAAATGTAGGATTATATATATATATATATATATATATATATATATATATATATATATATATATATATATATATATATATATATATATATATATATATATATATATATATATATATATATATATATATAGACATTCTGCGCTGTTTCCCTCCAAAACTACATCACAGTTTCGTTAAATCAGGTTCTCTCTTTACACGCAACGAGGAACACAAGTCTGCATAGATTGCCTCCTCCACATATTTCTACTTCCCTTTTTTAAGACACTTGCTCTTTGTCTCCCTCCCTCTCTTCCTCGCCCTCTGTCTCATTAGGCAGTATCTCAATTTGAGGAGGAGAGTGTTAAGCCAATCGGAGAGGGGAAGAAAGAGCAGAGGAAGGAGGGAGACGGTGAGAGGAGAGAGACGGAGAGGTTGCAGGAGGATGAGGGCAGAGATGGGGAGAGAGAGAGAGAGAGAGAGAGAGAGAGAAAAAAAAAAAAGAAAAAAAAAAAAAAGAAAAGAGAAGGCGATGGATGGATGGATGGATGGAGGGAGGAAGGGAATAAATAGCTCTGGCGCACTCGTCCCCCATTACCCCGGGAGGGCACTGTCGCCATGGCAATGTGGCAGAAAAAGGATAGCACAAGCATGATGAGCATGATGAGCTACACACACACACACACACACACACACTTACAAATGAAAACTGTGATTCACACATATATCTGCCCACAATAACAGTTTCACAGAGACAGTTTTGACAAGTTCATACTTTCAAGCAGATGTGTGCACAAAGCACACACTCTTACACCTTACCATGATTATTCACACACACACACACACACACACACACACACACACACACACACACGTCAACAGTTTGCAGCAGAGACCCAAGTATGAAAGACAGACAGTACAAACAAACAAGAAGGTGAGGAAAAGGCATCAGAGAAAAAAAGGCAGAGAAAAAATGACAAAGGAGAACAGGAAAGCAATTTCTGAAAAAGAAAAAGAAATCAAGTATCAGTTTCCTGCTGTGACTTACATTCCCCCTAAAATGTTTCCTCAGTTCTTTTCTTTTTTTGATTCATGTATGTAATTATTATCTTGATTAAAGCTGAATTGACAGATTTTTTTAACTTGACTTGGGGGCGGCGCAACAAGTTGTAAACACAACATTGACATAAGTTGTTGGTAACGTGTTAGCAAGTGGTCGCTTAGTTACACTTCCAGCAGACAAGGAGTCAAAGTACAATATTAAATCTCTTTCACCTCTGTTTTGGTCTTCACCAACTGAGGGGAATGTCTTTTTCCCTTTAGCTGCTGAATGCTCCCTGATGTTCTTCAGCTAGTTCTAAATTTGTCTGTCTGCCATGCTGGGCAGGTACTGTACTGTGGGTACTGTGAGTTTTTTTCTTTTACTTTCCTTTATTGCTTTTTTAAAGATGGAAAGACAGCAATAGAAAGTAAAGGATGGAAGTTGAGAAATTAAGGAAGAACACTGAGAACAGTGCCTTTTGGGGGACATCATACATTACATACAAGCAATATTTTACACTTATGTCTTTTTTTTTTTTTCGAGTACATTTGCCATTTAGCCCAGCCTTCAGAAAATCAGTCTTCCATAGTTTTTAATCTATATGTGAGTTTCTCCATCGTTTGAATGTCACTGATAGTGGTCAGCCATTGTACGTGTTCAGGTGCATCAGTCTGGAGCCAGTTCTTAGTGATGGCCTTTTTTGCGGCCGCAAGAAGAATCTTGACCAAATATTGGTCTCCCTTATGCACAGATCCTTCCAAATATCCAAGGTACAGAACCAGAAGGTTTGGTGTATGTTGTAACCTAATACCTCACATATCACAGAGTGTATACGATTCCAGAAAGGTTGTATTTTCGTGCAACTCCAAAACGTGTGTATGGTTTTGATCCATACAACTGCATTGTCTCCAGCAGGGTTGTTGAGTATTTATGCGTTTGCTAGTAATCTTGGGCATGATGAAAAAGCAAATTTGGTTTTTCCATATGAATTCTGGGTACTGTGAGTTTATATATATATATATATATATTTTTTTTTTTTTTTCACGATTAATTTTTGGCCATTTTAGGCCTTTATTATATATGACAGCTGAAGATGTGAAAGGGGAATGAGAGGGGGATTGACATGCAGCAAAGGGCTGCAAGTCGGAGTTGAACCTGCAGCCACTGCGAAAAAGACTGAGCCTTTGTGCATGGGCACACGCTCAACCAGGTGAGTTATCCAGG